>NC_071667.1:4220681-4522159 GCF_028554725.1 Zeugodacus cucurbitae
AAACTACTATTCCTGAATACTGAGATACTAACCATATTTTTTGGTTTTCCACAAATTAAGCATTAATTGAGATTTCGATTTTTTTTTTACTTTTTCAGTACAAAATTATTTTAAAGCACTGATGCTAAAGTAAAACTTTGCAGACAGTTAACTGAGACCAAGCCATGTTTTTGCACTCATACAAGCTGATACTTGTAAGGAGTTCAAATGAGATATACACTAATGGCGCGAACCGCAGCTGCTACGCCGTGGGAATGCAATGTAAAGCAGTTGCTTCAAAGCCAAAGTGTTTTAAAGGGCCGTCTAAAATGCGAAAACATTCAAAACATTGTGAAAATTCTTGGGAAGAATAAGAAAGTTTGCAGGATTAGTGAACAAACGTATACGAAAACCGGTAGGAGATAGAGAAAGCTTTAAGCATACTGTAAAGCGGCAGCGGCGTAAATATCAAGGGATCCTTTGGATAAACCACGTGCACGCCGAAATGCGAAATCGAAGAAGAAAGCACGAGTTCAAAAAGAGTAAGACTGCAAGCGCAAAAGAAATGAGAGCTGAAAAATAATAAACAACAAAAACCACACACCAGATGTTGTAGCAAAATTAAAAAGAAAACGCTTTTATTGCCGCTAAAGCGTAGAAGTGGAAAATCCGTAGCAGCCGAAGTGCAGAAAACTTTTCCCATTACACCGAGTTGTAGGGATGTAAAAGCGCCTGAGTGCCGCACAAAAGCTGAGGAAAAAGAAGAAGGTTCAATGCTTGTGTGTACATACGTATGAGTGTGTCTATCGAATGTTGCGCCAGCATAGAATTAACCCATTACCCATTGGCAGAGCGACGGGCCAAATTAAGGTGCAACGATGCCAACAAAATACGCCAATAATCCGCGCTATCAGCACTTTGCAGAGTGAATACAAGAAAGCATATTAAACGCGCTACCGACCCACCCTGCACACAACATGACTAACTGTGCTTGCAAAGGGGGCCGCAAGCAACAAAAAGTATACAAGACGCAGTGAGCAAAACTACCAAAAGAGTAACAATAACAACAACAACAGCAGCGGTAGTAGCAGTAGCGGCATTAAAAACAGCAAACTACTTCAACCGCTGCGAAAATACACACAAACACACGCACACATACATACATGCATAGACTTATAGATATAGTCCTCACTAAGGATACTCCGAGCGGCCAGTTGCCCATCTAGCTGGCAAACAGTGTGGGCTGGGCCACCTCCTGCCGCTCAATTTGCTGTGCTTGTTTGTGTACGCTTGATTGCTGGAAAATACGCTGGAGATTAATTACACACAATAAATAAAAGTTCGCAGCCGGCGTGGTGGGCCAAAGGGAGCGCCAAAGTTAAGCCAGCTCATTGCTGCCCACGGCGCTACATTTACAACTGCTGCGCTTGGTGCTTAATCTTTTGCGTTGTGTGTTATTTTAAAAGCACAAAATTGCAATATAGTTGCACTAACTGTTTTTGGCTATTACACTCGTGTGCAAATAGTTGCAACAAGGGTGCCACGTCAATCATTGTGAAGGGGTATACAAAAGTATATTGAGATATTACTAGGAGGAATTAAGAGAAGACTGATAAAAGATCACGGTTAGCTTTCCCGATATTCCGGTATTGTTTAAGAGCTCAACGGCTTCTCTACATCGATTTAACGGCGTAAAATCGTCATCGCCGAAAGGACTGAGAATGCATGCAATTGTACTGAACACTAACACTAGACTGAGACAGTTTTCAGTAGCATTTTAATAGAAACATCGAACTATGAACAGCACTCTATAAGGATCTAGAGCTATTGTTCCAGAACGTATGCGCAATAGCTTGGTTAGTAGTCTTGGAGAAATGTGTTTTTCTAACAAATAGTTTGAAAATTATTTCCAATATTGTACAATATTATTGAATCATACCCAATTGTCATTGGAAAAGAACATTTTCAAAAACCATGAGTACATTTTTACCATGTTCGAATCCGACCGAATTTAGCCACCCTTTAATTGCTTGTTTTACGCTGTTTTTCATTTTTTTTTTGTTTGCTTTGGTAAAAGTTACATGCTTGCAAAGAGTCAAAGTGCCTAACAATGCCCGTATACATGAATAATAGCAATAGCAACAACAACCAGCAATAACGGCAAATGTTGTAATGCTCTACGAGGAACTCGACCAACTCATTTGCGGTCTGAGCACAACACTTTCCAAAGTAAAAAGTCAAATGAAAGTTGAAATTTGCAATTTTTTGTGTTTCGCTTTTGTTTTGTTGTTACTGTTTAATTGGCGAGTAACGCAGAGTAGAGAGCGAAGAGACTGCGAATTTACGGTGGCTGTTGTGATACCTGAGCTAGCTTCGTTGATTTGTGGGGAGATCAAAAATGAATTTTCTCATATAAATGTTTGTGTAATGTTGAAACTCTTATAAAATTTGAACTTTGACGAAAAAGTTTTCGGAAAATGATTTTTTTTCAGGAGACAACTAATAGGTTACTAAAGAAAAATCTAGTTGAAGCCTTGTGCGGATCTATAACTTATGTTTGAAGCAATATGGATTTGCTATCATATCTTAACACCATTTCGTTGGCGAAATTCGTAGCTAAATTGGTTTTAAGATTTTGCAAATCAAATAAGCTTTAAGCCAATCTATTAACTATATACAAATTATCTATTTTAGTATTCCGAAAATGTCAGACCTTTGTTATTATTCTAAACCAACTTCGAGAGTCTCTCGAAATTTCACTTCATTTACCTCCACCTTCTTCTTACATGTTTTCGTACCACTGATAATGTAAGAGTTCTCAAGAAATAAGTATAAATTTGTAAATATTTTTACTTTCACATGTTCGCGCATTAAAACTTTGTTGATACTCATATATGTATTCATGTCTGCGCACAGCTGTAGCTACACTTATAGTGTCTCAGTGGTACTTTGAAATAAATTTTATTGAACCGCAGCACATATTTGCTCACACACACTTAGCAACAAGCAACAAGCAACGAGACCATATAAAAATGTTTACATTGTTGCTGTTGTTTTTGTTGCAAGCAACCGATTGCGATTGGGTTTTAATGAGCTCATGTGTATACAATTTTCGTTTGTGCAAACTTTTACAATTATCGAACGGGGATATTTGTAACGATTGAGACATTGATATACGAGTATGGTAGCTGCAATTTTTGTAGTTATTTCAATCAATAAATTAATTACACTCGTAAAATGCGGCAAGAAGTATATATATATATATATATATATATTATTAATTGGAAAATTTAGTGCATTCACCATTAAATTGCTTCTTAGATATTAAGGTATATTACCTTAGCCTGCTTGGATTAAATATCTGTTTCATATTTTTATACCCTGAACAGGGTATATTAAGTTTGTCACGAAGTTTGTAACACCCAGAAGGAAGCGTCGGAGGCTCTATAAAGTATATATATAATTGATCAGTATGTTGAACTGAGTCGATTTAGCCATGTCCGTCCGTCCATCTCTCTGTATATATACGAACTAGTCCTTCAGTTTTTAAGATATCGTTTTGAAATTTTGCAGATGTTTCTTCAAGAAGCTGCTTATTTGTCGGAACTGCCGATATCGGTTCACTATAGCATATAACTGCCATACAAACTGAACGATCGGAATCAAGGGCTTGTATGGAAAACTTCCGCATTTTACTACATATCTTCAAAAAAAAAATCTTCGAAATTTGGTGTGAGTTATTGTTCATAGAAATAATTTAATCTCCGAAAAAATTGTTCAGATCGGCTCACTATAGCATATCGCTGCCACACAAACCGAACGATCGGAATCAATGGCTTGTATGGAAAATTTTCGCATTTGACGTGGTATCACGAAATTTGGCATGGATTACTGCTTAAGGTAATAATATAATCTCCGAAAAAATTGTTTAGATCGGTTAACTATATAACCGTAATGATTCTAGCAAACAACCCGGCTAAAAAGAATTAGTAAAATGTTTTCTTTTATTTACTTACATTAGTTACTAAAAGAAATACACCTGTGAAGGATATATTAGCTTCGGTACAGCCGAAGTTAATGTTTTTTCTTGTTATATACTTGATTTTGTACATCTATTATGTATTCTAATTATAATAATATTCTCTAAAATTTTCGAAAATTCGCAAAATTTTCCACAGCTTTGAAATGGTAACAGCAAGGTGGTATATTGATACCCATGACTTAATATTAGTTCTTCTTTATAATAAAGATGACAATGAGATAATTAGCTAAGTACGAAATTTATATATACTTGCCCTTGCTCAAGCCATTATACTAAGGTATTCATCATTAAGCCAATGAAATGTGTAATAACTGTGCGAATTTTTTAGCAGGAATTTCTCCCATGCAACCATGCAACCCTGCAACACTGAAACCCTATGCACAGAAGTACCAAGATAATTAAAAACAGCAAAGTAAAAATCATGGCTAAAAGCGCCAACACCAACCGAGCGAAGGTGAGCAAAAGTCTGTGCGTTGAGTGAGTAAATTGAAATTGCAACAGCAAAGTACTTTCCACTCGATGTTGCTGCCACAGAATTTAATTTAACGAACACGCAACAAGAATGCAAACGTAGAACAAAGCGAAAACCGCTCAAGGGGTGGGTGTTAGCAGAAAGGCCAACTACTAGATATAGCTGGTCAACACAGAGTTGAGAAGCGCACAGAAATAATACGCATCTGCTGCTAGATGAGCAATACTGGCAGCAGGTGGAAAGCTCATTCAAATTTAGCACGAAACCTGCAAGCAAACGGTAAAACCGCTTTTTCGTTGTTATTGCTTTGGCGGTACACAAGGCGAATGCGAATGGCTGGTTTTAAGAATTTCTTTCCTCACAACTGCCATGTGGTGATTACGTTCATAGCATTGAAACTATGCTATTCTCTTTTGGTTTTGTTTTGTGTTTTTGTTGTTTTCATTGTGATTAAATTCATGTTACACACATTGCGCTTGCAACGCTAAGAGCAACTGTAAATAATGGCGTAAAAATGTGCAATAAACTAACGAGAACCACAAATACATCTGTACATATATACTACTGTATATAAACATATGTATGTATGTAAGATGCGTGGGTCAATGTTGCGGTGCATGTGGCAAGGATTATAGCGATCGTATCGCGTTAGTGACAAGTGCTTGTGGTACTGCTACCGAGCGCTGGCTAGTGACTCTGTGGAGTTAGAAATGCATTTTTCTTGTTCACTTGCAGTGCAAACAATTGCCAAGTTTGTTGTTGTTGCTGTTCTCGCATTCCGCGTTCACATACATACATATGTATAGGTATGTATGCTATACTTAATTAAGTTTCACAACATGCTATGTGCATATATTTTCTTGCTTTTTGCACTCATTTCGTGGCATCAGAAAGAATTTCCAATTTACTTGTTATTTTTTTTGGTTTTTGTGTTTGAACATTTTTAGTTTGTGAGGTTAGGTTGAAGAAATTTTGCAAAATTTAATTGCATTTCCAAAACCTAAAAAAAATATGAGCCAATTTGTGGCATTTCGGTGAATTGAGTATATAAGGGATTTATTTTTTTGATATTCCGTACCAAACAAAATTTTTTTTTATTATAATACGTGCAAAATAGGGATCCCGAGAATCTTTTGCAGTATCTTAACTAATAAAAAACTTTTGTTACCATCCATTGTAGACATTGTTATGCAGATCCCAATAGGAGATTACTTATATAAATAATTCTAGAATCAAAATAACCAAATAATATACATTGTATGCTATTAAGAGTGTCTTCGCTCAACTCAAATAAGTGTTTCTGCATTAAATGCAATGAGCACCCCTTATATTAAAAAAAATAAAATGAATTTTAGTTGCAAGACTTACCTGCTCATCGGAGCCATCCACACAATCCGGTTCACCATCGCACACCCAACGTTTGGCGACACAACCGCCATCGCGACAAGCAAACTCCGTATTTGGATTGCATGTTTTCGGCGGGCAGTCGCGCTCATCGCTGCCATCACCGCAGTCGTCGTCCTGGTCACAGACCCAACGTTTCTGTATGCAACGTCCATTGCCGCAGGTGAACTCATCGGAGCGGCAGGTCTCATCTGTGTGCATAAACACAGTACAGTTAGTGCAGCAATATGAGCAACGCAGAGTGGTAGAGAGAAATAAGAGTATAAAAGAAAATGTGCCATTAGCAGAGTATAATTAATTTTGTTGCGGTGATTATTATTATTACAAAGGAGGATTTTCCCAACTAACATCAATGTATGCTACGAGTATATACTATATTAGTCGGTATGTAAGTTAAGCGAGAGTATATGACAGATGCATATCTACATGTGCGTGAGTGCTGGTGCTCAGTAGTTACGAGCTGAGCGAAGTTATAAGTGTGATATAAAACGCATTCGTGATACTTAGAGGTATTTATTAATTCATTAGTAGTCAGATTAGGTGGTGGTCATTAGTAATTGTGGTGTAATTTTCAGTAGTTAAAAGTGCAGTTTCTTTTGGAAAAATGTTTGTATTATGAAGTTAGTAATGTTTATTCAAAACTAATGAAATGTTTGATCTAATTTAACTACTTTGTTATGTATGTATTGGAAAATATATTTAAATAATATGTATTCTAGTTCTTAAATATATATTTCGGAAATTTCACCGAAATTATATCAGATTATTTCTAATAATTGAAACAATGGTAATAATAATATATATAGTCAACTTTTTTAAAACAGTTAAAGCTCCTTATTTGCGTTTCCTTTATTCGCGTTTTCACTATACGCGGATTAAAAAAATGACACCCAATTTCTATATTCGCGAAAAATTTTTTTATTCGCGGATCTGATACGAGTAAGTACATACATAATAATAAAATTATTCCAATAGGTATCCAACCCAATATTCTTGTCAAATGGACTAATAAAAAAGTAAAATAGATCTTATTACAAGAAAATGTTAAATATTCAACTATTTTCGCAATATTTTTGAACTCTTGGTAATATTTCCATATAGAAGGGGCTCACATGGAACTGAACTCTTGTTCTTATCGATTTTGAAACCAATAAACTCTTCACTTTTTTAATAATATTTTTTTACACAGATCGTGATTGCTAAGGTTTCGTTACATTGGCTTAATTATATGAGCACACCCGACTAGATCACCTGCGAATTTATTTTAATTTTTTCGCCAACCACGATACTTATTTCTTATTTTTAAATCGCGAATGGAATAGGACGAAATGGGTTCGAACAGATAGAATCAAGTAACATTGAGGAATTGCTTTAATTGCAAGATGAAGATTTGACTGAAACCGACTTGGAGGAAATGTTAAATTCACAACCTATTGAAAAAGAGGCTTCAACAAGCACTGGAAACGTGACATTCAATTTGAAAAATCTTAGTGAAGGTTTAAGAATGGCAAATGACCTCTGCGATTTCTTTATGAACATTGATCCGTGTGTGGAACGAAGTCTAATTTTTAACAGACAAATGGCTAATGCGAGTGCTGTGTATCAGTCTGAATTGAAGCAGCTTTTGAAAACTGCTAAGCAAGATAAAATTACAAAATTCTTCAAACCATTGCCTAAGCCTTAAGATAATTAATTAAAATGTTCAAAAACTTCAATTGAATCATTTTTTTTATATACCTATTTGTTTTTTTTTTGTTTGTCACCTAGGAACATATCCCCTATAATCCCATATAAATTACCATCCCGTATTCACGGTTTCTGTATTCGCGGTATATTTATGGAACATATACCCCGTGAATAAAGAGCTTTTACTGTATTAAAAAGTTGGAAAAAACCAAATTAGGTAAATGATTTTAGAAACTAAAAAATATATATAACAGCTAGATATAAAATAATATATATATTTAACGAATTTAGTTGAAATTTACCAAAATAATACCGAGAAAATACTAAAATTTGGCAGTTAAACGGCCTGATTAGTTAGATATATATGTACATATATATATTATGTACATACATGTTCTCAAATAAAATAAATTACTTATAAACACAACAAGAAAGGTGAAGGGAAGAAGAACCATTTAACCAACTTAAAGTCAAGCCAATCTTACATAAAATTAACTAGAAATTAGAAAATACAACCAACACCAGCAAAGAGTCTACAAAAGTTTAGAAAATCACAAAAAACCAATCAAGTCATATTAAACGAAATAAAGAGTGGCTTCTCTTATAAACAAAGAGAAAAGATTATACAAAGTGTACATGTCGGAGACAAGTTGTTTTCAAAAAAGTTTGATAATTGTATGATTTTGAATTGATTTTGCTTACTGCATGAAGCCTCATCGGAACCATCAGAGCAATCTTTACTCTGATCGCACATCCATGCTAATGGAATGCATTCACCCTCGCCGGATTTACACGAATACTCATCGGGTGAACATGTTTTTGTTTCTGTAAAAAAAAAAAAATAAATATGCATTAAATAGTAGGCTTTTCTCATTGTTGGAAAGTGGAATGTCTGGTGCTGTGGAACTTGTTTTCAAATTGTATGCTTGCGCAATCGTTCTATCATATTGAGTATGTGTAGGTGTAAAAAATATCGTTTATTTGTGTATAGCTTATTATTTATGTGGATTGTGTGTATTGAAGTTTGCTTTCTTTACCTTTAGTCAATATACTTTATAAATAATTCACAGATAACAACGATTTTGATAATAAAATAGTTAATGTAATTAAATTTAAATTTGTATTTATTCAAAAGCTTGCTTATTTTCCATTTCACCGATCACAGTACAGTGTATTTGCAAATTTTTTCCCCTATTAATTCACAAAAGCGTATCAATTATGCTTTAAATAGATGGCGATGATCACGAATAATTTACAAATGCATTAGCGGCAATGCCATGCTGTTTGTACAAGGACGTGCACCACTCCATTTGTAATTATACTCTATTTGCACACGATTATTTGCATGCGCTGTAATTTCGTGTGTCCACGAGTGTGTGTGTGTGTATGGGTTTACTGAGTATAATTATCCATACGCCAAACACGGGCGAATAATTACATTTGATTATGCAGTACGTATACTGTATTCGGCGCATTTCAAATTACGTTTATTGCAAAAAATTCCAAATTCGACTAATAGCGCACATTTTTCTCAAATTTAAATTTTAGTTGTGATAAACAAATTGTTGACTTTGTGCTAAATGATATTTTTTTATATTTTTACTGAGGATTTCATTATTTCAATAATCAAGTCAACACATTGGATGGTTGGATGAAATTAATTAAATTTCATTTATCAAATATTTCCAACTGATCATTTCAACCAACGCCATATGCAATACGCAAAAATTCAAAGTATACGCCCACAGAGCGTTTCGCTACTACCACTACTCCCATCCGTTAATTAAGTAACTTGACAATTTGACGGCTTGCCATATGAATAATATATGACATTGAGGAAATTCTCTCTGAAGAATGCCGTAATTAACTACGTTTTGCCAGCGAATTCTTTGTGAGCCTTAGACAAAACACAAGGAAGAAAATATTTCCGAAATATTCGTTCATGCAGCGAAGAATTTCCGAAGAAATTTTCATACAAAAGGTTAAAGTATGTGCCGAAAATAATGAGGAGCGTTTGTGTTACCATTTGTGATTCTGTGTGGCTGATGGAGTTACCGAAAGTATGAGTGGAAAAGAGCAAATATTCTTCGGTGTATACCAGTATGTACAATATGAATTCAAATGAGTAAAAAGAAGCGCAAAGCAGCGAACGAAAGCTTATAAAAGCTCAACGGATGACTCATATGTGGATCGGCATCTAAGCGTTTATTCCATGAAAAGCAGTAAATTGCTTTTGCTTAGTGTTAATTAAGGAGCAATTTAGTAATACTTTTTTTTCAAAGAACTTCCATTTTATTTATTTTTTGATAACTAATAACTATCAAATAATAATATATGACGCCAGAGCTTGCATGAGACAATTTATTGGCTACTTTACTTGCTGATGCACTCAATTTGCTGTAGCTAAAAGCCTTTAAAATGAAATTAAAATAAAATCTAATAGATATCGATGATTGAATATGCGCAAAGTGCTCAAATTTACTAGCTGCTACCGCACATATACATAAGTGTGAACGTGGTTGTGTATATTTTGTTGTTGACTATGTTTGGTTGCAGTGAGTTGAGTATTCATTTGATTGAAATCACTATTTGCAATGGATGTGTTTGTGTGGAAATATAATTTAAATAACACGTTTTTCTGCACTAAACTGAATTTAAGCTGGAAAATATTAAATAATTGAACGCGTTTATGCGCTTTTCGCCTTGGCGTAAACCAACCAATCAGCATAAATGTGAAAATACAAAAACTTAATAATAATTGATTCGATTGAAAAGTCATTTATTATAAGAATTAACAGTTATTTTTGAAGCTATATTTCTTATACGACTTCGGAAAAGGTTGCGATAACTGTTTAACACGCGCGAGAGAGAGAGAGAGAGAGAGAGTGAATGAGAGTAAATCAGAGTACTTAAAGCACTTGCCATGCTTATGTTATTTGAGCAATTCTTGTTTTTGTAGAACAATGTTTAAATTTTTGGTTGGTGACATATTCACATGTGTACGCACATGTATGATTGTATGCTTGCGCATTATTTTTCTTTCGTTTCTGTTTCATTTCTGCGAATTCTCAACTATTTTGTGTGACTTTTGGTTGAAATACTCTGCGTTGGCCGTTGAAAAGCTAAGACTATACTTCACAGGATCATTTCTGTAGTCAGTCTTCATTTACTTTCTTTGCAAATCGAAAGTATTAGCCCCCGCGATGAGGAGGTATATCGTTTTATCTGACAGCGTGAGGTTTATGAATTTCATTTCTAATTTTGTCTTGTGGCATATTAGAAATGATGTTCCTTCGATGCGCTCGGTTACAACGGATAAAACGACTTTATTACCGTTGCCAACTGCAGGTTCGCAAGTTTTTGCAGATATTATCGGAGAACCAGTAGAGTATAGCGAACAACCGGTACTCCTTGCGGGAGATTTCAATGTAAATTTGTCAATGCCAGAAGCGGAACCACTACTGGTTCTCCTCAGAGAGAAATTTTCATTAGATATGATCAGGGATGGGCACCACCACAATCAAACGAGCATCACAAAATGAGATGGTGTTAGTGTGCTTACTGTGGTACCAAACGAATCAGCAATCAAAAATATTCAGTCTGCTTGCAGAGGTTGAGCGAGCAGGTCTATGCCGCACGGTTGCACAATGCGAATATATGCACGTGCTAATGAATGTAAAAATTAACAATAATTTATATTTAATATAAAATATAGTAAAATTGGGTAATATAATAATTTAAAAAATGATTTAGTGCTATTTTATAATGAAAAAATTGTTTTCATTTCATACGTAAAATATACAACTTCGTCCGCATCGACCTGCACAGTCAACTGCTGATTGCAGACTGATTTTATCGTCGTTTATTTATCGTATTGTCCCATCGTAGGTGCTCGTTTTACGCTCTTCGCTTGTGCGTGTTAGTGACAATCGGTGTGTGTACGTATACGATCACTTACGCTCTTTTAGCACCTGATAAGACTTTGCCCATGCCTGGATATGATCAATGGAAGAAATAATGCTACGACAAAAGGAGGTACGACTATTGATGCGGTATTCGCGAGAAATATAGATAAAATAGATGTAAGACATTTCATATCATATTTTAGTTATCGTAATCCAATTGTATATATTATAGATATCAATCCGTCAGAACCAAGAAATGATAGTTGATTTGGACTTTGCTAAGCATAACGACTTGCTTTGCCATTTTCATTTTCCATTTTCCAACATACATATACACCAATCCGAAATTTGTCTGTATGGCCGCATCGACAAGTCACCGCGCTTCGCTAAGCTCTTTGAATAATTAAACAAATTTTCCAAATCATTACATTAAGCAAATTAACTTTTGCCGTAATTTTCGGTAAATATTCAATGTGCGCTGTCATATTTGGCTGGCAACTTTTCATTGCACACACCAATGCACGTTGCTTGCGTATGTGTGTGTGTGTTTAGCTTCATACACACTCCCTCCATGGATGTATTTCGCTCACTCGAAATAACAGTTAACTCGACAATAACAATTTTCATATAACGCAGATAGAGACGAAAGTAAATCGCGCAAAGCCAACAACTCATTTTGAGATTACAACAACCATTCCAGCCACAATAAAAGAAAATTTCGAAATAAACAAAATACGACTAACTGCAAAATACGATGGCACAACGAAGTCTCTGCTTAGTTCGTCAATGCGCCAATTGTCTGTCGCATGCGAAAACGTAAACACTGTCTGCAATGAGCGCTGCTGTAGTGGTGGATTTTGGCCACCTGCCATGATTACGTGTTTTCTTTTTGTTGTTGCTGTGTACTCGTATGTCTGCGACAGCTACCGCTGTTTTCCAGCACACACACTGTTGGCCTCATTCCGACTAAGCAGCTAAGGTTAATGCTCGTCGCTGACTTTGAAAGCGGTGAGTGTGTGTGTCTGTGAGTAAGGGTACCGCTGTTAACGGCGTCAGGCAAACAAACAGCGTCATTGACACGCTTCGCTTCCTCTCTCGCCGGCGCTAATGGCAGACGAACAGCGATGAAGATGCGTCAAAGCGGAATGAAAAGTTTTTAATTATGACATTATCGACTGTTGATAATCAGTGTTTGCATACGTATCCTTGACGTTTGAGAAATATGCAAATAAAGTGAAGAGCAGCTATTGGTTTGATTGCAAAGAAACAAAAATAGAGCAGCACGTGAAGGAGCACTTATTTTTGTTATATGCGCGAATGAGAAAACAGGTCCCAATGAATTGCTTTGATGTACAGTTTTTCATAAAAGGCGGTAGATATTGAGAAATCGCGACTAAGGCAAAATATTTATTTAAAACAATATTAAAATTTATTTGCCTACAGTGTTTACTTATGCTTGATGCATCAACAACTTAATTAAGTATTAAAATTTGCACTTTCAATACGATTTTGTTTCCAAAAACTCTAAATATAAAATATTTTTAAGTTTCTTATGGAATATTAATGGCCGCAGGTATCATTTCCTCTACGCAATACTTAATTTATAACATTTTTTAATGTCGAAATAAACCTAATTTTAGAAGTAATTCTTCTAAGCAATAGAATTTTTCAAATAAATTAGAATAAATACACTATTCTTTAGAAAATTGTACATTTCAATTAAAAATAATTCTCCTTCATTAATATCGCTTTATTCGGATGGTTATTTGAGTCAATACCACAAAGAACTATTTATTATATGGTTATTTGAGTCAATACCACAAACAGCTATTTATTATATAAAATTCTTCAAGCTAAACTATTGAAATGCGTTCAATATACAAAACGTATGAAGTTTTATATGCGAATATTCAGACATATACATACAAGCATACACACACATAAATATTTTTTTTTTCAGAAATATAGTAGGTAAGACTTTTTCACTAGCAATCACTCAAAGTGAAGTAGATCTTCAGTTGCCACTAACAAGTCCTTGAAATTTTACGATAAGACAATGAGAAACGACCTCAAGTGCAGACAAGTAAAAACTCTCACAAGACGTGCTTAAGAACTGCAGCTGCGCAGATATACACAAAAAAAAAATGGAAACATACATCTGTACTATACACCTTATTCATGTGCGATTTTTCATACGTTTCCATCACTTATAAAATCTCAACTGCCTGCTCGTCTGCGTCTGCCAACGAGCAACAAAAAATGTGCGAACAGCGATAAAATGCACCGAAATTGTTATGCAAAGTTACAAAAGTATGAAAAGAAAGCCGCAAATACCTTGGTTTAAATTTTTTGAGGAGACCAGCGCAGGAAGGTAAAGCAGAGCCAACTTAACACTGATAAAGCTGCTTCACTGCATAGCGGCACACACAGACAAAAGCCCGAAAACAAATGGCCGAAATGGAAGGAGGGGAAAAATAAAAGAAAGAACGCCAAGCATTAAAGAAACGCAACAAAAATTCAAAAGACTTAAAAGCATTTGTGGGCATCAATAAAGACAAGAAAGGCAAACAACATTGTAGGCACGTTCATTGGTGTGGCAGACATGGTGGCAGCGTTTCAATGAAGCTGCCCGCTCGTACGATTTATAGGCAGGCACAGTGGCAGTGCGCTTTGGTTGTGTGTGTGCTCCAGCAAGTTGTGGTCGAAGAATTCCAAGGCAAACGGCAGCCTTTTAAATTTTAAAGGTATAAGCGGTGAAAGCTTCTCGGTTTACCTTCAATGATGGTGCATTTAGTATAGCTCGGGGAAATAAGTAAAGGTTTCTATATGCCTACATGTGAGAGTGTCGTGCATATGCATGAAGGAAGACATTCAACAATGAATGTAGAAGCGGTAGAATAATTTGTGGCAGTTGTGTGACCTCAGTAGGGCAACAAGCATGATTCTTCATTAATTTCATTTAAGTAAAAGTCTTAGATGTTTTTTTCCAGAAATTTGCAGAAAAACAGTTTCTAGCAATAGACGCATAATCTAATTTTTACAAAAAACAATTTCAGACGCTTCAGACTGCATTATTTGCGGGCGTATAAATATTCAAGCAATTTCCATAGAAATCATTCTTCAGATGCACATATAAATAAACTAGCTTGCTGAGCATAATCACTTAAGTTGAGTGACTACGATTTACGATTTAAATTGCTTTATTGTTGCTTTCGGTGTGAAAAAGTTAGCTGAAGATTGTTTGCGCCGCCGGACAAGGTAATCAAGGTAAGTGATGAGCAAATGATTAGGGTCGTATATATCATTACTGTGGCCTTGGCCAGCCAGAAAAGAACAACAAATAAGAAAATAAAAGCAAAAAGTAAAAAAGTCAAGACGAAAGACGAAAGACGAAAGCTCAGCTAACGAGTGAAAGTATACAAGAGTACTCAGCATATTTGCATATTCCGAGTATAAGAAAGTATGTGGCGAATTTGTTTTGTTCGAGGCATTTTGTTGATGAATAAACGACTTTGCAAATGTGTTGCACTAATATTATAAGGGTCTTAGCAATTTTCTTCTCATTTTTCTTTTCCTTCTACATTTTATGGAATTTCATAGCATTTCTTTTTTCATAGACTGTCAGACAGATGGTCGACTTACAAAGAATTGGCTGTTCATATATGTTTATATTTTCCTTCAATTTTCTTTTTTATGCCGGCGTATATATGTATGTAGGTATATATAAAGGTTTTGTTAAAAACATATTTTTACATTTTGCGTTGCTCAAGTTGCTCTCATTCTTTGTTATTTTCTTGCTACTGCATTCTAATACGAAATGCAAAGTTTCCGAGCACAAGAAAATCCGCCATTAAAAGTGCATCAGCTGGTAAATTAGCCGAAAGTAGCGGAAAAGTTTTCGAATTTAAAGTGGATTTGACTTTCACGTTCGTTTCTTGCTGGCGTTGAAAATCTCTATTATATTCTTGGGTTTCGCACTATAATTTTGTTAACCTTATTCTGATAGAAGCTTTTACAGAGAAAGCAAAAATGAATTTAAAGAAAAAATAGCAAATGATTTGATTATAAACAAGTAGGAATTACAGTTAGAATGAGTAATTGTAATAAATCTGGTTAAAATTCAGATTAAAAGTAGTGATATTGCTCATACGCAACGTTGTACCTCTAAAATTATTGTCTATATTTATAAATTATTGAATATATTGAATTAAATTCCTGCAATAGAACGTATAAGCGAGTACAAAAGTAGTTAGTGAGCCAAAACTGTGATAGCATATTATTCTGGTTGCCCGCTGATCGATGGCTATGGAACAATAGTGGCTTGAGAAAAATTAACTATTTCTGCCGACATGTGCATATTTCCATTTGAAATAATAATAGATTCTCATACATGCATAATTTTCGCCTGAAAATAAACTATTAGGAGCCAGTTACCACCAATGTGGCATAGTCACGACAAAAAAGTTAAACAACAAATGTATATAAATAACAAAACACACCCTCACCCTTATATGTACGGACAGTATATTGAGTCAAATAATGTACACCTAAACGCAATCAAAGTAAAAGTTTATCGCTTCATTGGCGTTTTGTTTTTGCATGCCGTAACAGTGTTGTTGTTGGGCCAAAACCAAACGTTTAACTACAAAACTAAGCAATAAACATAGCACCTCAGCATTATACTAAAGCACTCACTTTGCAACACATGAACATATAAGAATATTCATATGCGAGCGTACACTAAGAGCCTGAAGAGTAGCCACAAATGTACATATGTATGTACACACAGAATTCGGATAATGAAATGAAGCCACATACCAACACATAATGGCATAACTACCTCAGTGTGTGGTCATGAAATGTTTATAGCTTTTGCGGGTGTCCTTTTTCTCTTGTTATTCTCCTTTAGATAACATGACTGGCACATACTTTGCAGCAAATATGCATGTAGTTATATAAGCGTTGGCAGATCCCATGGTCAAAACAATACTCCATGAAATGATATCTAAATAACTGAAACATACTCACATTTGCAGATATGTACATATAGAAATGTGTGCTGCCGTATTTTTAGCTCTAATGTCTTTGCACATTCCGTTATGTCTATCTAGGCATGTCATGTTGGCTTGCATGCATGTGCATGTGACTGAGTGAAAATGAAAGTAATGCGGTTGGTGTCTTTATTATTGTCTACACTATTACAGCAAATGGCAAGGCGAAAGGAATTTAATGTAATTGTGTACCTGAAATTACTCATACGCCATGGCGTTCCGAGCACAACTATGTGTGCTTACATTTGTGCGACGTGACTAAGACATTACTTTTATGAACACTTTGTGAATAAAACAAATTAAGTAGAAGTATTTTCAAACAAACTTCGAGAGCTAAACCAGTGGGTGGCTTACAGAGTTCTATTAAAGCCTTTTGGGCATCACCTCTGTTCAGTTTGCTGGAATATATAATAACATAAATGAAATGTATATTTCAAAACAGTATTTGATTATAAAAATACTCGAACTATAAGTTATGAAGACAATTATAGTTAGCGGTACGTATCAATACTAGAAAGCACTTAATTTGAATAGCACTTTTCGATCGTTTTTAAGAAAGTTTTTTCTAAGAGCAGTCGCACCTTGGCAGGTAGAACGAAAATGTGTCGCACCAAATCTATCAATCATTCAAAGGCGGCTTAAAATTTTCGAGACAATCCATTTGTCGTATAACATTCAGCGGACATTCCACATATGGAAGGAGAAGCACAATCAAGCCTGTCATGGCATAAAATGTATGTACATATATTACAGACTTACCCAAAAGGGCATGCACATTTACATAGCTTGGCTTGCGGTTGTAATTTAAAATTATTGCCACTACGTGTGAGCTCGCTTGGCATGCACTTGTGTGCGTTAATGAGTGTAATAAATTTGCGTAGAGCACATAAATTTCAAATATGCCTAAAGTATGTGAGTGAAAATAATGGAGAAAAGGTGTGTGTGTGTGCTTAATAAACCAGAAATTATGATTGTTATGAAAGCTCAGGAGACAGAAAATATAGCTTAAGCAACTTACACTTTTCCTTTTTAACGAATGAACTCGTTTTTGGGTATGTAGAGCTATAAGCAAACCATTTTTGAAAAAAAAATATGTATATACAGTGGATCTTCCTCGCTTACTGCATGTAAGATTAACAGATCTCCATAACTCGAACTCTTGAAGAGGCAATAGAGAGCAACTTTCATTTCCTTCCATAAATCGAACTTTTTGGTCAGGACATAGTACAAAATTTAAACTTTTACTATCGAGGCAGAATTTTAACAGAGTCCCTCTATATTGTACGGAGGCAAACAAAAAATATATATTACACGTATGGATTGCATAAATCATCTAACAACGGCATGGAATATAGACGTCAAGAGCCAATAATAGTAAACTGCAACAAACAAAATTACAGAATACATGTTTTAAGGCATGTGCATAAAACTTTATGCGAAGTCAATAAATAAAACAGTTAATAAATCTATATTTTGCAGCCTTTTGAAAATTGATATGTTTTAATGAAAATTCTATAACTCGAAGTCTCTCTAACTCGAAGTTTTTTTGTGGAATAAGGTGATTCGAGTTTGAGAAGTTCCACTGTACACTCAGTCCTCAAAATCGCGTAAAAATGGTTAGTTTTCCAATATTAACTGACGAATTGGTTCCTAATATAAAAAATATCGCGTATAACAAAATATACGCGCAAAAAATATTCAAAGACAATACAATAAGTTTCAAATTTCAGACTTATGATTTATTCATGCATAACAAAATAAAAAATACAAAACAAAAACCATATATAAAAGAGACGAAAATAGAAAATAGGTAGATTTATTGAAAAAAACCGCATTTAGGAAACCATTCTTGGAATATATTTCCAGTTACCTAGGCTTTTTTTATTGGCCATCTAGTGAACACGTTAATGTTTTAAATCTGAGCCCTTTAGTGCTCGCGGCCTGACACTTTTGTTTACTAACAGCGGTTTAATCATGCGGCCACCAGAAGCATTGCTACATAATAAAAACGTTACACGGTCTTTTGCAGCTTTGTAGCCACCAAAAGATTTTGGGTTGGTTTTGGTAACCTGTTCCAAAATAGGCCGGTTTCGTCCGCAAAAAAATTGGTCTGGCGTGTAACCACCTTCTTGAAAAATTTTTAATAACTTTGGTGGATAGTCCTGCGCCGCTTTACTATCAACTGAAGCAATTTCATCCTCAGTTTTTAAATTATGAAAATTATGTCTTTCAATAAACTTCGAAAACCATCCACCACTATCTGAAAATTCGTTTTTGTTTTCTTGGTTCGATGTTAATCGATTAAAAATACATAGAGCTTTTCGTTTTATTCTTGTAGTATCAACTGGGATTCGTTTCTGGTTGAAATCCTCAATTCAAATTGTTAATAGGTTTTCCATTTCTTCAATAAAAAAATTTCTTGAGAATGAAGTTTTCTTCGCATTTACATTTTTGTCGGAAACTACAGATTTTCTAATTACATTTTCATTTTTTTTATTGTCCGCACTGTAGATTCACTGAGTCCAAGCCTCTTCCCCACATTTGTAGGGCCAGCTCCCTGCTCTAGATAGTCCAAAACTTATAGTTTTGTTTCTAAAGAAATGCCTTTGCGTTCTTTAATTTTTCCGGAATTAGCTTCCATTGTAAAGCTAGCAAAAATTGAAATTCCTTATGAATTTTTTTAATTATTTTTATTATAAAATTATAGATATATTTTAAAGTCTTACCCAAACAACTGCACCGGCCGCTAACTAAATACATTACAACTAGATTTGCAATAATTGATACACATAGAGTAAATTTTTTTTGCTGGGACTTCCTCGTATTATATTCAAAAATTATTACGCGTAAAAATATGTAAACAAGCAAAAAATGAAAAAAAGCAATCGCGTTAAAGTGAAAAATTCGCGTAAATAAAGGAATTTTCGCTGCAAAAATAACCGCGTTAAAGTGAAATAGCGTAAAAAGAGATCGCGTAAAAAAAGGAGTGAGTGTATATGTATATTTAATAGATAAGGAGATGTAAATTATTATGTACATATAGCTTTCGAATAAAAATGCTATTTGTATAATATGTATATACTACGATATATATCGATTAAATTTTATTGCGCGAATTAATTCCAATATTTTTTCATTTGTTGAATTGACTTGTTGTTTTGTTAATCAATCATTGCTAAATGTAGCCTACTTTCTGGCGCCAAACTTAAAAATATGAAAAACAAATTAAATATTAAAATAAAAGGGCTAAAACTATTAATAAAGAGGCATATTATACGCTTAATGGATTACATCACATTAAAGGTTCGAAACTTTTCAAACTCCCGATGTGTGAAATGCTGGCAATTAGTTCGAGATTTAAACACACATTCCAGTCATATGCACACATTTATATGAGTACGAAAATATACCATTCAAACGATTAAAACTTTCACTGCGAATGTATTAACTGCATAATTACTGAAACAGTTAATATTTATTTCCATTTATATGCAGAACTGTGTTAAGAGCAAATTAAATAAATTAATCAAATCAAAACGCTGCCATAAATGAAGACAAGTGCTAGAGAACATATTATAAAAACTAAAATATTCAAGAGCATACACGCACTCACATGAAATGTGCTGTAAAATGCAAAATAGTTTGTGTATAAAGTACGTTTTGGCAATTACTACATTACGAAGGCAATTTTAAATATGCATGTAGCATAAATACAGTTATGTTTCCTTTTGAATGGTTTAACAGATGTATTAAGGTTTTCCTTGTTCATACATTTTGCATTTTCAAGCCGTAACGTAATAATTAATAATTGAATTTCAAAGCTGTGTATTTGTAAACAATTTATTGTTAGGTGTCAACGGAAATATAAGCCTCTTATCTACTTTTGTAAATTTGAGTTTTTATCTTGAAAATGAGGTGAGATCTTTACACCTATTCTCTATTGCCATCAGCAATGTGTTTATATTCAATAAATATCGAGTGTTTGTAAAATGAATAACGAATATTAGTAGACTGATGAGAATTGCAGTGCGCTAAATGCTTTTGATGTATTTATTGCAGACACTTAAGTGGAAATTGTTTGAATTTGAATTTGTAAATCATGTATATTTGGCAAAACACCAGCTGCGTCTGATATTAGAAAAATATAAATATGTTAAAAAAAACTTGAATTTGTTAAAGTATGAAAGCATACCCAACACCAGCGATATTACTTTTATTATCAATTGAACGTTACAAGCATGTAAGATGACAGGTACAGCTTAGACCTATTTATTATATTTTAAAAAATATCTGCACTTCTTCTAGCTGCACTTCTGCCATACTGATCGTTTATAACGTTGGTGCTTTATGTTATTATTAACATTTAAGCACACCTTCTTCAAAGTCTACTTGAACTTGCCAACAATTGTTTGCAAAAATGTTTGTATGCAATATCACCTGATTTTTTGTAAGCTTACTGCTGCATTTATTGATGTGTCAGTTCGCCATTTATCAGCAAGCAGTTTTTATGCTTATAACTTGAAAATGTATTGGCAATTTTCATTTCCGGCCAGCACAGCAAATGTGCTGATTTTATTTTCCGCTCGACGCATTTATATTTTAGTATTTTTTTTTCTACTATCATATAAATTCAAATAAACTCTAATTTTTTAGTTTATTTTGCAAATACAGTATTTTTATACTCTCGCAACAAAAGTTGCTAAGAGAGTATTATAGTTTTGTTCACATAACGGTGGTTTGTAACACCTAAAACTAGACGAGTTAGATATAGAGTCATATATACCAAAGTGATCAGGGTGACGAGTAGATTTGAAATCCGGATGTCTGTCCGCCTGTGCAAGCTGTAAAACTTGAGTAAAAATTAGAGATCTTGACAAAACTTGGCACAAATAATCCTTGGGACCGTGAGAGGGTTGCACACTATGACGAAAACCAAAAACACATAAAGTGTCATAACTAATCCATAAATTAAGTTATAAAAGTAAAATTTTGAATAAAGAATCGCAAGGGGCATATTTTTGTGTAATTTCTTTGGGGAAGTGGTCGTAGCCCCGCCCACAAATCTGTTATTTCTATTTAACTCGCAAACCAATAAAGCTATATAAACCAAACCTTCTGCAGTCGGTTCTCTTACGTACCCCACCACACACCATGAAAATAGTTGAAATCAGATAATAACCACGCCCACCTCCCATACAAAGGTTAGGTTGAAAATGACTAAAAGTGGGTTAACTCACTAACGAAAAACGTCAGAAACATTAAATTTTACAGAAGAAATAGCAGAAGGAAGCTGCACTCAGATTTTTTTACAAAATGGAAAATGGGAGTGGCATCGCTCACTTATGGGTCAAAAACCATATCTCAGGAATTACTCGACAGATTTCAATGAAATTCGGTATATAATATTTTCTTGACACCCTGATAACACGGATATCGGTTCACAACCACGACTACTTTCTTTATAACTCAATTTTGAATTCCATCTTATTACTTCACATAAGGAACCAATGAAGATAGCGGAATAAAACTTTACACAAATAGTGCATATCATCTCTGGCTTCACTTGTGAAAAAATTGTCGAAACGGGCTATAACTTTTCAAGGCCCCAGATATCGAACATGTTGAGCTTAGCGGCTAAGAATAAAATTTAACCGAAAAAATGGGTAAATCTCTCAGATAATTTGATGTAATCCAGAGGAAATTGTTTGCTTCTAATAGTGTGTCTCTGTTCCAAAAATTACTAAAATCGGGTCATAACATCTCCATATACGCAATTATAAGTTTTTCAAAAAAACCGGTGGGCTTTATTCCGCATATATGTATTGGTTAATATGTGAGATATCTTTGGAAAATTGAGTGAGCGTATAGTCTTGGATATAGTGTACTTTGGTGGTTAAAATGAATGAAATCGGTTCAGAAATTACCTTAGTCTATATACTATATATGATGATTTTCGTTTTTCTATTGGACTTTATGCCAATTATATGGGTCAAATTGCGTGTTATCTTAATAAAAATATAGCAATAAATTGCGAGAGTATATAATGTTCGGTTGCACCCGAACTTAGCCCTTCCTTACTTGTTTGTTTATAAAATTCTTGTATTTGTAGTATAATAAAATACAAATATGCCCGCAAATATTTCAAATGTAAATTTATTTTTATTTTTGTTATTGCTGCATTTACATTTCGCTCGCAGTTACATTGTGCTGCACACTTTGTTTGCACACTCACACACACACATACATATAGAAACATTTGGATGGTGTTTTCAATTAAGTGCCAGCATTCGTTTGGTTATTTTGTCGGTCTGTTTGTGATGTATTGGCATCTAAAATTAAAATCTCCATTCGAATGGTGTTGCTCAAGCAACGATGTGTATGTTCATGAGTGAGAGAGAGGCAGGGAGAATGTGCAAGGGAGAGGCGGTGAGTGAGACAGAGGCAGTGCGATATTTAATTTATATATTTTGTGCTTTTTTACTGTAAAAGCCATTTAGTGTTTTCAATTATTTCATATGTCAGCAGTAGTTTTACTTTTTGATTTTTTTTTGTGCTGATACTTTTTGTAAGCTTTTCAACTCTATATTTACATATTAATGTTGACTATTGTCGTTTGTGTAAATATGTTTAGATTTCGTTTCCGCATCAATTCTTTATTACATATTACACCTAGAAACGAATTTGATATTTGGCAATAATATTTTATAACTGTGCGATAAAAGTGCAAATGAACGCTTCTGAATATATACATCTGTAAATTTGTAGCTTTTTTCAAAAGCATTTACTGAATTTACCCATAATTTTTGCTTTATACTATCATTTCTTTATAATGTAACTGTTCCCAGCAGTGTAAATAAAAAGGAAGTCATAAAAGACAACAACAAAATCTGCATTAATATATGTGCATTAACTGAATTAACATATTGTGTGCCGGGCAAAGATTTCGCTCACTCAGTTGAATATTTAAATTAGCCAGCAAAAGCGGATTAACATTTAAAACATTATTTAATACTCATTTGAAAGGTTTAACCAACGACAAATAAAACATAATTAAATAGCTACATTATATGCGGGCAAAGAGGGCAAAATTCAGCGTTAAATTTACGGCGCTTATGTATTTGTGGCACAGCGTGGGCAAACTGACACATGTTCAAGGATGGATTATATACTCGTATACATACAAATGCGTTGGAATGGAAATGTGTAAATGTTATATATTAATAATCTTTTCGTTTTGAGCCCATAGCGCACAACTAATTTTTATATTTTGATTTTTTTTGTGGCAAAAGATTATTGTTAACCTGATCGATGATAATTTTGGTGCAGAATATTCGGAGTAAACCTTTTTGGGGTGTATTTATTTTGAACTCTCACATCTCTGGGGCAACATATACGAGTTCTATATTATTATTAGTATGCGCTCTTCATTTCATTCAAGAATTTAGTTTATTAACCAAGCACTATAAGTCCATTATGCTACCATTATACCAGCTGTAGCTTATGTGGCACAAATGTTTGGTGCCTCCAAATATAAACCTTACACAGCAAACAAATACATTTAGCAGAGATCAGAACACAAATATAATAATGAAATAAAGTTTGATATTACGATTTCTTTGGTTAACAATGGAAAATATTGCAAATGAGAAGTGATAGGCCACCTGTGGCATAACCTTTTTCTCACCGGGCGTAAGCTATGGCCTGTTTGCATGTGCTTATATTGTCTGAGCGACAGATTTAGACGACCGAAAGAGCTTATTACATTATAATGAGGGTGAATGTGGCGAGAACATTAAAAATTAGGATTTTAAATATTTCGTTATTAGTTTGTGGCTTGCAATTTTTTAATGTATATGACCTTCATTGCCAAATTTTGTATTTTATTATTAATTTTATTACTATTATAATTGCCAATACTGCAAATCTCGACCGCGACGGGTCATTAGATCCTTCAGTGAATTTATTAGAAGGCCTTCTTCAACCTAAAGTGCTTATACCGAATGGGATGTTAGTGTGTTCGAGACTATGAAATCTATAAACGTACATAATGTGCTGAAAAGAATATAATGCGGACTTTGTGTTACGATCTTTTGCCAAACATCTATCATGGGTCTGCAAAAAATGTCCGGTATTCTGCGTGCCAGATGATTTTATATAATAATATATTTTCATAATTTATTTCAAATTGAAGAAGCAGCCTATCCATACAAAATCAACTACAACACACTGCATGTATTACAATTTACCAACTTTTAAATGTGTGCGAGAACACAAATAACGTCGGGTAAATGTAGCAGAAAGCTAAATATTTCTATAGTTATATTTGTATATTAAATATATAGCCAATTTAATAATTGATTTGTTGTAGTATTATTCAGCAGCAAACGCATTTACATTAATTAACCACAAGGCAAACGACTAATCAACTAATATACTGGAACATCTATGAAAATATCTGAGTGTCAAGTGTATACACTAGTTAATATTTGATGAAGGAGGAAATGTTGAAGCTTCTACGAAAGTGTATGCATAAATACACATAAGTAGTACACAAGCTGCCTGAACGTAGCAGTAATTACCAACTGAATGAAAGTTCAAATGACAGTAAATTGCAAATTTTACATTAATTACATATACGCCATGTAGTGCTGACGGCCAAACAGCCATGAGCGCTTGAGTGTTAAGCATATTTGCAGGTGCTAGTGCCTTTTGTAGTTAACTGCCATACACATGACCTTTACAAGTCACTTGACGCTGATATTACACACTATCTTGCCACTTGTACACAAGCATGGAAATCTGCTTATGCCTATATGTATGTGAGTGTGTTTATAATTACATTGAATGCCTATAAATTATTGAAAAGTTTACTTAGTTAAGCTGTAATTGTATTAATGCAGAAAGCTTATGCGTTGGACGAGTGTGTTCATTTATAGCAACAATATTACTTATACTGTAATGATGAGTGGAATTTCATAGACATTGGTATTTATAGCTTTTGCAAGTAATTGCGTATGGCCTTGTCGCACGATTTATTAGTTCTAATGTGTGAAATTTGTTACACTTTCTACAGGATATCTTCAATATTGAGTTGGTATTCGAACATCAATAAGAATAAGTAAGTCAGAAAGAATGGATTTACATAACTTTAAGTGATGCGAGAGGTTATATTTTGATAAAATCTTATCGCTGTTTAATTAAGAATAACATATAAATTATCCACAATATTATAATCAAAATTTATGTTATAATTAAAATAACTGAGTTAACGCTAGAAGAGAAATTATGTGACTGCAGTTTGATTGAAATTTTTAATTCCCAACTGCATCTTTTGCTATAAAAATACTTTTTTTTTAAGCAGACCTGCATTTTAATCGTCTCCTTAATGAAATCTAGCCTTTTTTCTAAAGTTTCCATTACTAAAATGAAGGACTATCTAAAGTTTTCGTGACAATAAGTGGCTCTTCTCTCTTAGGAAAATTACTTTAAAGTGCATGATTGTGGTCTATCTTGCAATTGGTTTCTTTGTATACTTTAAGTATTTAATATAATACTAATTGGATACATCCCCCAAGTGTCTATGGCAATTCTCTGATCCAATACAAAGCAATTCTGAATCTTATCTCACTTTGTGACCCAGAGTTTTTTTTATGTTTTTATGTACTTAGATTATGAATTTTAATGCTAAGAAAAACATTTTTGAATTATTAAAAAAAAAAATACAAAAAATTGTACATAGTCTATATCACACACTGAGTATTGCCTGAAACCACAACTTGTTCTTACTTAAGCTAAAATCAAAGCATTGAACTTCATAGCATAAATGTATATTGCGCAAACAACGACAACAACAGCAATAGCAGTATCACCAAGCAAAAACTCGTATACCAACATTGACACTGAAATCTACGCCACGTTTAAGCTGAAAAGCACCTAACTGTAAACAATAATAGATGGCAAGCAGAAAGTCCAACAGCAAAAAAAATTATTAACAAAATAAACAGCAAAGTGTTGGGTGAAGGAAGCTCTGCTGACTATAAAAGCTTGGCAAGCAGTTATTGCCACAGCCGCGACTCGGATTACGTTGGAAAAATGCGTCAGTCAATTGCCAGCAAAAAAAAAAAATCACATGAATAGCGAGTTGAGTTGCGTGGGACGCCGCGTATAGTACATCACCAAACATATATGTATGTATGCATATATATATGATGCTCCACACGTGCTTGAGGCCATGGCAAGCATCACTCAGTGGGACAGTGTGTGGGCGTGTGTTTGCGTTAATATTTTGTAAGCGAACACGATAAGTTTACAGCAAACACAGCCAATCAAAGTGCACGCAACTCGAGCGTCAGTAAAGTAAATGGTGTGCCACAAGTGTGGAGCAGTGATTCTTCCAACACTAAGCGTATAAAATATATGAGCATGAAGTGTAACAATATACATATGTATAAGCATATAAGCGCTCGCTAATGTAATTATATCTGTGTGTAGGTAGGAGCGCACGTGTGAGCGTGCTCCAAGTTAATTAGCAGCAGTGTAGTGCGTTTGTGTGCGCTGACACAAAACTTTGATTGCCAGCTCGCATAATGTGTAACACTAAACCGCCACTAACTAACGAAGGCGGCATGTGCGAAGACTTGAGCGTGAGGAAAAAGTTGACACTTTAAGCAGTCGACAAAACAAAAAAGAACTGAAAAAAAAGAGCTGCAGAAAAAATGCCTTTCATAGAAATATTACAGTTATCGCATATATGGTGGCACAGACAACACTCATACGCACTGTTGTACCGCTGAAGTGAAAACACTGCGAAAAGCGTAATGTCACTTGAATGTTGCTGAGACAGACAAAACGCTGTGTCGCTGTTATTAGTTGTTGTTAGAGCAAATTTAACCTTGAAATTAACTGTGCGCACGTCTAGACATGATTAAAAAGTCACACAACTTGCACTCACAAACCTAACGTGTAAGTAAGAAGACTGTGTGGCAGCAATATGAAGCAGAAACACACCCACGCAAGTAAAACTTAAGCTTTTGAAGCCTACAATGGGCAATAAACAGACGACGGCGATTACAATTGTAAGCAAAACCGCAATGTGTATGCGAGTGAAATGTTTATGAGGCGGAATTTATGCGACGATTGGGCTTATCTCGCAAGGCAATAAAAATGCTTCGCACACTTCAAAACCAGACGGAGCAAACTGCAATTCTGTTATGAGAAAGGGTATTGCCAAATTTATAAAAGAAAAATGGAATATAAAACAAGTAAGGAAAGGCTAAGTTCGGGTGCAACCGAAGATTTTAGACTCTCGCAATTTATTGAAGAAATTTTATTAAGATAACACACAAATTTAACCATAAATTCGGCATAAAGTTTAATAGAATAACGAAAATCATCATAAATAGTATATGGGGACTGAGGTAATTCCTGAACCGATTTCACTATATTTAACCACCAAGATACAATATATCGAAGACTATACGCTCACTTAATTGTATATTACCTATAATGAGGTAAATGGGATCTAGGGGAAGTTATGACCCGATTTTAAGCATTTTTGGTACAGAGACAAAATGTTATAATAAAAAAATTCCCTCTGAATTACATTAAAATATCTGAGAGATTTACCGATATTTTCAGTGAAAAATTACCATAAGGCACTGAGTTCTTCATATTCGATATCCGGGGCATTGAAACATTTTTCACGAGTGATGCCACAGATCATATACAGTATTTGTGTAAAGTTTTATTTCGCTATCTTCATTGGTTCCTTTGGTATATATTATAAAGTGAAGGAATACGATGGAATTCAAAATAGAGTTATTTGGGAAGTGGTCGTGGTTGTGAACCGATTTCATCCATTTTCTACACGTGTTTCTGACGTTTTTCGTTAGTGAGTTAACGCACTTTCAGTCATTTTCCACATAAGCTTTGTATGGGAGGTGGGCGTGGTTATTATCCGATTTCTTTCATTTTTGGACTGTATAAGGAAATGGTTAAAAGAAACGACTGCAGTTTGGTTTATATAGTTTTTTGGGTTTGCAAGATATATACAAAAAACCTATTTGAGGGCGGGGTTACGCCCACTTGTCCAAAAAAATTGCATCCAAATGTGCCCCTTACTAATGTGATCCTATGTCCGAAATTTTTTTTTTATAACTTTACTTATGCCTTAGTTATGACACTGTATAGGTTTTCGGTTTTCGCCATTTCGTAGGCGTGGCAATGGTCCGATTTCGATTTCAATATCAACCTCCTCAAGGTGCCAAGGAATATGTGTTCCAAGTTTCATTAAGATATCTCAATTTTTACTCAAGTTATCGTTTTCCAATAGATGTCTCTAGGGTCAAGCACTGGTCGGTTAAATCGATTAAATCGTTTTATATCGATTTTGGACATTTGTGTCAACATTAACCCAACAAAATATGTGTAGATATCTGTTTGCATCCCAAACTTATTCTCAACTGAAAATGTCACTTTTTGAGCCGAATTCTCGACATTTGCATAGAATACGCATAGCTAGCGACGGCCAATATTTTGAATAACATTTTTGTAACCGCTTTCATACAAAAAAAGCGTTCAATTAAAAAAAAAACGCGGAAGCAAAGTTGTAGACCATATACATAACCCCATATCTAACACTTTTATTTCTTGGTGACTCAAGCAAGCGTTATGTGAACAAAAGTATAATATTCTCTTCAGCAACTTTGTTGCGAGAGTATAAAAAGTGTGGTAAGAAATTGAGCATTTTAAATAATTTCAAATATATTTTTCCGTTGAAATCCGTTTTAACTCTCTGCTTAGCAAACTGTGTGGCCAGCTTAATTAAATTTACAAACGAGACAGGTTATTAGAAGCAAAACCAGGAAATTTGAAATAAATAAATGAACAATATAAACGAAAATATTTTTTGATATGTCAACAATTTCCAGTGTGCCATTTTACAGAAAATATAATTTTCATTGAAATTGAACAGAACAAGGGTTAAATGTAAAAATAAATGATATAATGATGAAAATATGGCATACGTGACGTATGAGTAACTTTTTCATACACTTCTTCAACATACATATAATGTATGTCTGTGGAGATGTATATACATATGTATAATTTATGTATATTCATATTTAATTTATATGCTATGAATATTACGCGAAAATGCGAAAATGTTGATTTCAAGTTGCCATCACTTTTTGTTTTTCATATTAATTAAAAGTTAACAAGCAAAAGTTGTTTGCAAAATGTTTCGTTAACTGACACGTTTTTATAAAGAGTATTTTTAAAACGAATATATGGAATTTTATAAAAATGAATGTGAAACAATTAATTGAATGTGATACAATTTACTGTTAAATGCGAAAGTAAGTCAATTGCCGTTTAGCTGTAAAACAAACCGGTGGATTGCCAAGTAATTACATAGCATTACATATTGCTGCCGTATTCTTTCACGTATTCTTTGTTCTACTATCAAATATGCGTATACTTATCTAACCTTTGTCTGCTTTTATCACACCATTACAAAAAATTTTATACAAACTCGGCGCATAAATGCTTATGATTAACATAATTCTCAATTATCTCAGCTAACAGCGCGCTGAAATTCTTTCTTTTGTATAACATTTGGTATTATCTCGTACACCTGCTGGCGTATTTTGTGCTAATACACTGCTCTTTACTTTTCCTTTTGTATTCGCTTTGCCACACACATGCTTATGATCATACTTATTCCGGCATTATGTGTGCTAAAAGCGGTCGGACTTCGGCTTTTCGGAGAAAATTTGCTACTCATCATATGATATGCGCATTTTGAGTGGCTCCTTTTGGGAAAAACTACGTCACGTATTTAGTTGGGAGTACGGAGCGAGAGGTGGTAACGTGAGGTGGACTTTGAGAACGAAACGTACTTTAGTGGTGGGAGTCAGAGAAATTTTTTCAACCATACAGCTACTTATGTACAATATAAATGAATAATGATTTTCCATGAACTTCTACTGTGATCAATAATCTTGATTGAAAGGTTTAGATATTTCGTGATAGTAATTACAGGCATTTTTCTTAAGAAAAACTCAGTGAAGTTTTAAGAATAATCCACATCAAAATCAAAATCGCGACTACTAGGAAAGGACTACTAGATCGCAAACAAAAAATTCCAGAAATGTATTTAAGTCTTTTATTTTTTTAAATTCATTTATTGTAATTACTTATTCACTGTTTCTATTTTGAATTTAACTTAAGAAATTTTGGTTAATATTGACTTCAACTAAATCTTCTGCATGAGCAAGAAAATGCCTCCCAATGCACAAGATAAAATGAGAGCTACTTGTGTGCGCCACAACAAACGAGTTGTAAGTGACTAGAAGAAAAGGCAACAACAAGAGCAGATAAGTATGTATTAATAGAAGATGACAAGCAGAAGTTAGAAAGCCTGAACGCAAAACCGCAGCGGAACCACGAGCAAATGAGCTAACAAAAAGGCGGCATACGCACACACAACCCAAGCGCAACCGCTTTTTACACAGCACTCATTACAAGGCTCCTTCACAAACACATTTGTAGCGATGTGTGCCTTAGAGCAGCAGCTACTGTTGCCTATCATATTATAACGCTGCCACTTTTACATAACAATAAATACGAATTAGGCACGCATGCATTATGCTAGCGCGCGTGAGGCGGCATGATGTGGCATAAATACCCGACAGCCATGTGCAACGTGGTGAGACGACGACAGGCCTCGAGCTGCGCGCATGCCAGTGAACTCTCTGGGAGCCTACTTTCTTAGGTTATTGTTATTTTTTGTTATAGTATTGGTAAGTCGGCTGATTATTCGCTTAGTACAGTAGCATGAGACGTCACTTCGCTGCTGCTGCGCGCTTTGTGGGGCGCATCCTGTGGGGCGCATCCTGTGGTTGCGCTTCATGCGGGTTACACTCGGTTAAATAATTTCCATGTTAATTTGAAATTATTGTGAAATGCTTACTTATTTAAAAATAAATATGTTTATGTTTTCTACATTTTTATAAATGTATATGCATTTATATTTCGTATTAGTAGCATGCGCTCTAGCAATAATAAAAAAAATCGTCCCTTAGTCTACTGCTGTATATTTTTTTTTTTTTTGGTTAGTTTTTGTTTAGTAAAATTTCGTTAGATTTCTTTCATATTAGCATTGTAGTTATGTATGTGTAATTGCTTACTGCAATCAGCTTCATCGGATTGGTCACGGCAATCGGGGCTGCCATCGCATACCCAAGAGCGTGGTATGCACTGTTCACCATTCTTGCACTTCACCTCGGTCGGTGTGCAGAAATTCACTGTGAATTAGGTAATAATGTATTAAAGTGCATGTTTTCCAGCTTAAATGACTAATATACTAAGTAGGTTGTAATAAGCTGTGTCTTGCGTGTATTGACCTAAAAGTTGTACAAGTCTAAAACAACATGTTTTTTAACAAGGTAGTATGTCTCATATTTTTTTTTTTTGTAATTTCCTAATAATTTTGTTGTGTTCCTTTTCCATGTGTGTGTGTGTAGTCTGTTTATAATTTTTCTTACTGAAAGCAAAAATACAACAACAAACTTACTGCATAGCGACGTTGCTTCGTCAGAACCATCGGCGCAATCGCTCTCCTGATCGCAGCGCCATCTCTTGGGTATACAGAAACCGTTGTTGCATCTGAATTGTTCAGTGCCGCAGGTGGAACCTGAAATAGAAGCATAAAACATCAACAAATTAAATAAGTATGCGGCGAAATAAAACGGATTTCAAGCAATTAATTGAAATGTTTAACAATTGAATTTAATAAGTGAGGTTAATACTATAAATATATAGAAAGCAGTATTTTCAGCTGAAAATTAAAATGAAATAAACAATCAAAAGACACATCGCAACTTTGGTTTTAAAACTCAAAATATTTGTTTGAATTATTTTTGAAGTTATTCTTCTTATACGACTTCGGAAAAGGTTGCGATAATTGTTTAACGCTTCAGTGGAGAGGGAATAGCGTTGAACAATTAACGCGAGAGAGAGAGAGAGAGTGAATGAGAGTAAAGCAGAGTACTTAAAGCACTTGTCATGCTTATGCTATTTGAGCAATTCTTGTTTTTGGTTGGTGACATATTCACATGTGTACGAACATGTATGATTGTATGCTTGCGCATTATTTGTTTTTCTTTCGTTTCTGTTTCATTTCTGCGAATTCTCAACTATTTTGTGTGACTTTTGGTTGAAATACTCTGCGTTGGCCGTTGAAAAGTTAAGACTATACTACACAGGATCATTTCTGTAGTCAGTCTGCATTTACTTTCTTTGCAAATCGAAAGTATTAGCACCCGCGATGAGGAGGTATATCGTTTTATCTGACAGCGTGAGGTTTATGAACATCATTTCTAATTTTGTCTTGTGGCATATTAGAAATGATGTTTCTTCGATGATCGCTCGGTTACAACGGATAAAACGACTTTATTGCCGTTTCCAACTGCAGGTTCGCAAGTTTTTGCAGATATTATCGGAGAACCAGTAGAGTATAGCGAACAACCGGTACTCCTTGCGGGAGATTTCAATGTAAATTGCTCATTGCCAGAAGCTGAACCATTACTGGCATTCCTCAGAGAGAAATTTTCATTAGATATGATCAATGGAAGAAATGATGCTACGACAAAAGGAGGTACGACTATTGATGCGGTATTCGCGAGAAATATAGATAAAATAGATGTAAGACATTTCATATCGTATTTTTGTTATCATAATCCAATTGTATATAATATAGATATCAATCCGTCAGAACCAAGAAATGATAATTGATTTGGAGTTTGCTTTATAAAATGTGAATTTAAGAATGTGTTGGTCACTCCACCATATTTTTATCCTTTCCCTCTCGCTAGTTTTCTTTCATACAAAATGATATACATTTCTTGGAATATCACTAAAAAGTATAAATTCTTCCGCGCGTAGGGACTCACTTTTTTTTTACACCCTTTAACACCCCTCCTGAATCAGACTTGTTTGCTGTATTTTTCACTCGCATTATATGTTTCGATACACATTACTTATAATTCATTATTCTAATAGATATTGAAAGAACACTAATTTACAATGCGCTCTGCTTCAAAAATTTACGCAACGCTCCAACAATTATGTAATCATTTGCAAACAATTAATAAATGATTAATATGATTGGTTTTCATCACTGTTGCTGCCCATTGCAATCCAATAAACCATTTTTAATGAATATTGCGAAAGAGCAATTGAGTGGCAACCGACAAATGAGTGAAATGGCGGGTAAACATTAAATCAACAAGCCAGCGAAAAGGCTGGCGAAATATCGCATATAAACAAAATGAATTGGGATATTGAGTAAAACGATGAAATACGGAGCAAGGCATAAATAACAGAGTCATCGAGCAGCAACAACAGCAAGTACAGGAGATGCGCCAGCGCTGACAGCCGTATTTTTCGGAGCCATAAAAATTTAATAAGCTCGCATAAATTATGACCCAAAAGGCAGTGCCACGTTAGAGTGGGTAGGAAATAAAATAAATGCAAAATAATAAAGTAATGTAAAAAATTGTAAAATATTTGCACGTTCCGGCAGCGATTCACACAATTTCCGTCAGCTAGGTTTTTTTGGCGCGTTAAAAAAGGCAACAACACAAAATGTTTGAATTATTCTTTTTTTTAAGATTAATTTGATATACCGTTGTAAATTTATGACGTCATTTTTTTCGATTTTTATCATATTATGATTTATTTATAGGAAATTTCGTAAGAAATATATATGAGTATTTAAAAATAAAATTATACAAAATTCTACCGTTAAAAATTGGTAAAATATACTGGAAACGGTAAAATGTGACACTTTGGTCGACACGAACTACATAATACAACAACAACAATAGGCGCTGTTGCGATAAAGTCAGTTGTAACGAACACACACACATTCACAATAACAACAATAACAATCATCAATATTTACGATGGCGTTGATATAAAAATTTATGAGCAAAAGCGAAAATTCGTTTAGAATTTTATGAATGTTTGCCGAGTGGCAACGGCTATCATGATGATGATGCTGATGCTGATATTGTTGTTGTGAGTTGTGGGTTTAGTTGTTAAGAAAAATTGCCTTTTTAAAATCATATAAAATTCTGAATGGTGTTAACGAACCAGCACTTTTGTTGCGTTAAGGTAAATAGAGTTGTAAAAGTGCTAAATTTAAATGAAAGCATACAAAATATGCGGTGATGATATATTTATTTGTGCAGTGCGTGGATTAAATAACATAAATTTTCGACGAAGCTGCATGTTATTAAACAGCCTACTGAATAATACAAAATAGAAGAATTATCGAAAATAAATTCCATGGTACGCATGTATAATTCTTTATTCTGCTGTTTGTGTGAATATGAATCATAATATTTCAATATCTGCCAACTCTTTAACTTGCAAAAGCGCTGGCGTTCTAATCAACCCGTTGGTATGAAAACGGCGCAACCGATTTCATTCGAAAGCGTGCAAATTGCTGCTCATTTAGCGCCCACCGCCTTTCATTTTCATTTCCTCCAACTCTTCAATCTCACATTGCATGATGATTTAGTGTGTTGCGTATACGCACTGTAGTGCTCCTAAATCGCACAGGACAAATTACAATTCACGTCATTCATTCCAGCTCGCCTCCACTGCACGGGCTCTCCTTTGTCGCTTTTGTGGCTGCGTAAAATGATGCTTGCACACATACACACGCATAGCAAGTGATACCGAAGTGCCAGTGAACCAGCAGTGGCTGCCGCATCCTTTCGTAGGATTCTAATAGACAAAAGGAAATGTGTGGGTTGGCGTGAGTTTGCCGGTAGGCGCAAATCATTGCTTCTGTTTCTACGATTTTTTTTTTACATTTTCGCTATTTTGACGTTATAAATTTACTGCTATATCCCGTACAACTGACACATATACGTATACAAGAACCTTTATTAGATAGAGGCACTCCGAAGACGCCTAGCAAGCACCACAATATTGGACTCTTTATGGACTAACTCTTGGTTAGACGCTTAGAGTGCATTTCTTTCCTGCAGCGATTCATTTGCCCAATGATGACAGGCAATAAATTAGCACGCATAAAATGGTTGAAAACGGGACTAGCAGAGAAGCGAAAAAGCACAATTGTAAGCGAAGGCGGAAGCGGAAGTGGGCGAAAAGGTAAAAGAATAGTAGAAACAAAAAGTCTATTATAAATATATATGTATATGCATACTCGTATATATGAATACGTGCATATATGCTGGCGGTTGTTATCAGCGTCGTTTATATAATATATTTCCAAGGGAAGCGCATATATAAATCTTCTGTTATATTTTCGCCTGTGTTACAAGTTAATTAAGGAGTACGCTCAACGCTTGCAAATTGACATTCGTATTCATGATATACGATTTGCTCAGCAAGTATACAGTGTTGGAATATCAGAGGTTATAGCGCAGGCATTTTATCTTCGGTCTGTGTTTATTGTCACAGCATACTTTTAGGCAAGTGATTCTAATTACAAGCACCTAACCACAAATTGTCAATGCAATTTGAGACAATTCGGTTTCGTAAAGCACCTCATTCATACATTTGTTTTGTTTATACACAATATACTGTTAATAAAAAATGTTAAAAAATAGATATATTTTATTGCATATATATATATTCATTGGATATATATATTCACAGAGCGTTCCCTAAGCGTCACTAATTAACTTTTTTGGAACAAAAATATATATACAGTAGAATTCATTTATAACGACTAACCGTTTTTAGCGTCGATATTATTTACTCAAGTTTGGTTTAATAGTTAGATTCTGAGAAATTGTAACCGTTTAGTGCTACTCCGGTTTGAACGACAAACCGTTTATAGCGACACTTTTTACGATAATTCGTCCGTTTAAAACGACGCGCTTCACCGTTCAATTCTCCTTATTGGCGCGCGTAAATCACAGTTAGTGTTTGTCACTTGTTATGACAAGTTCAAAAAATAAAATACAATGAGTTCTTTGAAGAGAAAGTGTTTTTCAATTGAAGAAAAGAGTGCAATATTACATAGATTAGAAGCTGGTGAATCAAACGCGACCCTCGCAAAGGAATTTGGCGTATCTCATTCTACAATATCAACAATAAAGAAGAATAAATACAAGATCGAGCCGCTATTTAATGCCAATGTTTTGAAAAGCAAACGTGTAAGAACTTCTACTCATGAGCAATTGGATAAGGCATTGTTACAGTGGTTTAAGCTTCAGCGCGACCGAGGAATACCTCTTAATGGACCTCTGCTACAAGAGAAAGCTAATTTTTTTGCTAGACAGTTGGACATGCAAAATTTCATATGTTCCATGAGTTGGATAAACCGTTTTAAAGTAAGACACAACATCGTCAGTGGAAAGATTGTTGGCGAGTCTTTGTCAGTACAACAGAGTGATGTACACGATTGGTTAGAAAAAGTTTGGCCTACTCTACGTGCTCAATTTAGTGATGATGAAATTTTTAATGCAGATGAGACCGGGTTGTTTTATAAATTAATCCCAGACAAGACATTGAAATTTAAAGGTGCAAAATGTACAGGAGGAAAATTATCAAAGGAGCGAATAACAGTGATGGTGGCAGCCAACATGAGTGGCACAGCTAAAAAAACTTCTCGTAATCGGGAAATCTCAACATCCCAGATGTTTTAAAAATGCACGGCATTTGCCAGTGGATTATGAGAGCAATCGAAAAACCTGGATGACTGGTGACATTTTTACCAAATGGGCACGCGCATGGGATCGTGAACTTATGAAAAAGAACAAGAAAATCTTGCTGTTAGTTGACAACTGTGTTGCACATCCCCATATTGCAGACCTGAAAAGCATAACTCTGGTATTTCTGCCTCCAAACACGACATCAGTGTTGCAACCCATGGATCAAGGGATCATTCGAGCTTTGAAAGCACATTTTCGTAAAAACCTTATTTTAAAAATGATCCAGTTTCTAGATGGCGGATGCAGTAGTATTGAGTGCACGAAGATCACTGTTCTTGACGCTATTCTAATGATTCAAGATGCCTGGACTCAACTCAAGCAAGGAACAATTTTTAACTGTTACAAACATGCTGGTTTTGTCCAAAGCAATGTAGAATGTACCATAACTTCAGATGATTTTAACGAAGAAGACGACGTACCGCTGAGCATTTGGGCGAAGGCTATTGATAAGCATCAGTTACCCATAACAAACGAGGACTTTGAACAATACGCGCGTGTCGATGATGCTGTCGCCACTTGTGAAGAGCTGTCTGATGAAAACATTGTGGATAATATCATCGCCGACGATGCGAATAGCAAAGATAGCGACGGTGATGATGACGAACCAGAGTTTTATCCAATCTTGAGTGTGTCTGAAGCTCTGAAGGCTGCGGAAACGCTTAATGTATTTGTTCAGACTAACTTTGATGATGACCATATGAAAACAATGATGTCACGAACTCATAATGCTGTCCGAAGTTCTTACTACCGAACAAAAGTCTGTCAAAAACAAACCCAAACAACAGATTTCCTACGTTAGTGACAGTATTACAGTACATTACGTACCTATGTTTGTAATTTGGTATGTACTACTTATTTGTGTAAATATAAGAATAATTAAAATAAGCATATGTAACTGATTCCTACAACATGTTTTATTTACCTAAATAGGAAAATCAAACTTTCGCACGTATAATACATAATTACATACATATGTAAATATCCGTTTTATACGTCATCCGGTTAGTACGACATAATACCGCCGGTCCCTTGAAGGTCGTTATATCCGGATTCTACTGTATATACATACGTGTTAGATAGTACCTTTAAAGTCTAGTAATACAGCAGCAAACACTTTTTATCGCCTGCTAAATTCTATTTTTAGTAAGCATAGTCTACCGCAACCCACCAAAATATGTATTTAAACAAGCTAAGTTATGCTGTAAGCCCTTAAATACCTTTCAATCTGTGCTGCTGGTTGGAGTGAGCATAGAACAAAGGAAATCAGCCTCCCTTGCACATAAAGGTTACCCTGTAAAGCCAACATTTTTGTTTTTTTATGCGCAAGACATTGTAATTCCCTGACTTGTAACATTAAGTCTGCATAAATGGCTTACACTTTGAGCTCCACCCACAACGCAGCGTGGAACGTGACGCGCATTTTTCTAGCATAAATTTTCAAATAACGGGAAGTCATTTTCGGCTACCAAGCCACTGGTGTTCCACCTTTTCGGTCAACCATCGCAGCGGCACCGGCTGTTTGCTAGGTCATTGGGCAATTTGGTTTTGTTTGGTTTTCTTGCCAAAGCTGCATTACGTAGTAATTTATGTTTTATTAAAATAATTAAACTAGAAAAAAGTGCGTAATTACAAGTTGAAACATGCCAAATTAAAGATCTTTTTTTTTTTTTAATTTAAGGCTGGAACTCTTTAAAAGCGAAGGGTTAACATAGTAGCGGAAGTAGAAAAATTTTAACCGCTCAGTGCACAATTACATTCATTATTTGTATGCTGTTTAGAAAGAGCTAAATTATTTGGAAATTATTGTGTGCTTGTAAATACAAAAGCCCACGGCCGCTTGCTTAATTTACACCAAATTAAATTTTCCGCATCGCAACCTTGCCTGCATAGTTGCATTTGTATTTGCGCTTGTAGATGGGTGTTTAGTGTTTGTGTGTGTTGTTATTTTAATTAAATTCTCCATTTTCTTCAACTTTTTTTAGTGGCGCGCGCTGCCTGCCAGGCAAACAATCGCAACCACAACAGAAATGATAGTAATTAACTAAACTAAAGAAAAGGAAAGTGCCGAGAGACATACATTTATATATAAATGAGAAACATTTTTATTTTCGGTACAAATTTACATATACTTAGCGATATTTGTATTCTAAATACAAGTTTTATATTGTTCCGTTAATTCGTAGTTTGATTGCAACGCATATGAAAAAATATTTGCTTTGTCTGCTTTCATAAAATCTAGTAAGAGTGAAAAATGCACGCAGCTGGTAAATAAAGGTAATTAAGCTGAGTAGATTGATTGTCAACTATTTAATTGCAATGCCGCCTTGATGTTTCATGCTTCAATAAATATTTTCAATGTCCTTATATTTCATTGCTTTATTAATTGCTGCTTAATTAAACAATAGTGCCATTGTTGAATTGAAATGAGTTGAGTTGAGTTTATTTACCTATTTGCTTGTGATCTCTTAATTTGAGCAAAATATTGACATTTTTTGATAAATATTGTGCAAATAATGTTTGGATGTGAAAGCCGTATTGTATAATGTCGCAAAACTTAGAACTGTTTAAGTTTAAGTTTAAGTTTAAGTTTAAGTTTAAGTTTAAGTTTAAGTTTAAGTTTAAGTTTAAGTTTAAGTTTAAGTTTGTGTTTAAGTTTAAGTTTAAGTTTAAGTTTGTGTTTAAGTTTAAGTTTAAGCTTCAGTTTCAGTTTCAGTTTAAGTTTAAGTTTAAGTTTAAGTTTAAGTTTCAGTTTAAGTTTAAGTGTAAGTTTAAGTTTATGTTTATGTTTATGTTTAAGTTTAAGTTTAAGTTTAAGTTTCAGTTTAAGTTTAAGTTTCAGTTTAAGTTTAAGTTTATGTTTAAGTTTAATTTTCAGTTTTAGACGGCCGAAAAAAGTGAATTTTCCAGATTTTTTTCTGAGAAAACTTTTTAATTTATTGATCCAAAAATTTATACACATTTTATGGTATCTTTTAACTGTATTTTAAGACTTAGTTTTAGTAAAAATATTTATTTGAAACAGAGCTACAGCTGATCTCCAGGAGCTCCTCTCAAAAAAGACGTTTTGCGGTGACCACTATATCTCGGAACTGGATCATCCGAAATTAAAAAACCAAACAGATTTCGTTAAAATAATGTTAAATCTAGTAATTAATCGAAGGAATAAGCAAAATAAAATTTTTTGACAAAATGGCGGTTTCTCAAAAAAAAAAATCGATTTTTCACCGAAATTTCGGCCTTAAATTGTTTATAAAAAAAAAATATTTATCGGAGAGAAAAAATCTACGATTAATTACTAAAAAATATATTTAAGAAGGTCGTGTTAAAATTTGAGACTAATCGGTCTAGCCGTTTTCGAGTAATGTTGGTCACCGACTTTGAAAACACCATTTTGAGAAAAACGAGTTTAAAGTTTGGACCTTGTACTTAAAAGCACTCTGAAACGCCTTTTCAAATTTTTCATTTGCTTGTAACTTTGAAAATATTCACCGGAACGATATGAAATTTTCTGTGTGTATTCTTAAATATATGTACATTAAGAAAATGAAATAAAAAAAAAATTGATTTTTTGAAAATTCTAACTGTATATAACCCCTTAATGCGTACTATTGGTTTAAAAATATTTTCTATCCTACATTATAAATACCAATAACAGCTTCATCTACTCGAGGCCATTTTATAAAAAGAAAGATTATCCTATTATTCTCAACACAATAACAAAAAAAGCGACCCACAATAGCGTTTCACCAATAGACTTAGCGAAAAGTAGGTTGCCATCGTCAACCGAATTTTCAAATTGAATAAAATGCCCACTTTTGTGTAACATTTCGGCTGAACAAATGTTTAACCATGGCAAATACTCATAATTTGTGTTGCAAAGGGCATACAAGAGAGCAATGTCAAAAAAAAAAAAAAAAAAAGTAACGGTAAAATAGCCAAGCAAATAGAAAATTGTGTAAAAGTCTGAATAAAAAAAAAGAAATGTTAAAAATTCTGGCCGCCGCCCGCAGGCTGTGCGCTCAACTACTTACAGATTTTTATGTCAGTGGCTGCCACACACCCACCCACAATGTCGGAAGGACATGCGGCACTCGCTGCTGCTTTTTTTGATATTTTGCGCAAACACTTTTATTTCATTTCTGCGCTTTTCGTTTTATTTCTCGAGATTTTCGTCGCTCGTTCGTTGATAGAGCCAGTGATTTCATTATTATTACTTTCCTTCGACATAAAAGTAATTTTGTGTAAATTTTTTCTCCGATTTTCTTTGCTGCTCTGTGTTGTTGGTGTGTTTGTGTCTGCAATTTGTGTGTCCACATTTACTGGCCACTTGAAGTTTTCTATGCCGATGGGCATTTATGTCCAGCTGTGCTACTCAGAATTTTTTTGCACCCATTTTACGTAAAAGTGCCACTCGAAAAAGGGAAAACAACAAAGAAATTGTCTCTCGGTAGAGCGGAGGATTTGGGGTCACCGGTCGCCACTAGTTCAGCCCATAAAATGCTTAGTGCACTAACTGCTAACTGGCTTAACCGACAAGCAGCCAGCTATTGGTCACCCACATACATACGTGAGTGGGAACAGCAACTAGCTGAGACACTGACTACTGACACACTGATGACGAATTTAGTTACCGAGCAGTTGGATCAACAAGAAAAGAGAAGCCTCTAGGCTATTTTGTGGAAGTTACGAGATTTAAAATACCTGAAGGACCAAGTAAAGTCAACAAAAATTTAGTTCGTAGTTGCACTTTTAAGGCATTACGGCTAGTGCATAGTGTATTTGGAAAATGGGTCAAGGTAGACTTCATAGCAGCAAACACACTACGAAAGCGCACAAGTACAGAAACTGTTATCGGAAGAGAGAAGCCATAAAATTTAAAGGAAACAGCTAATTGCTCTTCAATTGTCGTAACTTGGCCAACTGAAGTGCTGCTATGATGGACAAGAAGTTGTATGCGTACAACAAAACGTATGCTAAAAGGTTGAACAAGTCAAAGCAATGAATCCATTAAGTTAAAAGCATTGCAGGCAGACGCGCTTTCTCCAACAGCTGCGGTGAAAGGGTTGCCGAAGGGTAATAAGACGGTGAGTAGAATGTAGCAAAACTACGACCACAAAAATATATTTAAATTTTATTCATATTACAGAAAAATATCTAAAAGAAAGTGAAAGTTAAGCGCGGCAAAACGAAAAAAGAACGAGCAAACTCTGAAGAGGCTGAATTGAGGGCAAAAAAGAAAGTTGATTGGAAACAACGAGCGACGTACAAATGAACGAATGAATGAGTTGTGAGAGAAAGCAGAATATGAAGAAATAAGTGAAAGTTAGTCCAGGCGCCGGAGTGCATGCAACACAAGTGGCAATTATGGTCTGGCCATTCACTTGACGGCAAGAAATGAAAAGCTTATTGAATTCTGCTGCAGACAAGAGCTAACATTCAAAACGATGAATTGCGCAAATATGAATGGTATATTGAGATTAGTGTAAGCAGATCTAAGAGCTTGAATTGAAAGAAGAAATCAGAAGTCGGTGGCGATTTGGTGCATAGGAATGAGCAGTCAAGTGGTTGGAAGATTAGAAAATATTAATAAAAGATGCAATAACGAAAGACAATTCTAACAAGAATTATGAATTATGAATTATGAATTGTGAATTATGAATTATGAATTATAAATTATAAATTATGAATTATGAATTATGAATTATAAATTATGAATTATGAATTATGAATTATGAATTATAAATTATGAATTGTGAATTATGAATTATGAATTATGAATTATGAATTATGAATTATGAATTATGAATTATGAATTATGAATTATGAATTATGAATCATGAATTATGAATTATGAATTATGAATTATGAATTATGAATTATGAATTATGAATTGTGAATTATGAATTATGAATTATGAATTATGAATTATGAATCATGAATTATGAATTATGAATTATGAAATATGAATTATAAATTATGAATTGTGAATTATGAATTATGAATTATGAATTATGAATTATGAATTATGTATTACGAATTATGAATTATGAATTATGAATTATGAATTATGAATTGTGAATTGTGAATTGTGAATTGTGAATTATGAATTATGAATTATGAATTATGAATTATGAATTATGAAATATGAATTATAAATTATGAATTGTGAATTATGAATTATGAATTATGAATTATGAATTATGAATTATGAATTATGTATTATGAATTATGAATTATGTATTATGAATTATGAATTATGAATTATGAATTATGAATTATGAATTATGAATAATGAATTATGAATTATGAATTATGAATTATGAATTATGAATTATGAATTATGAATTATGAATTATGAATTATGAATGATGAATTATGAATTATGAATTATGAATGATGAATTATGAATTATGAATTATTAATTATGAATTATGAATTATGAATTATGAATTATGAATCTTCTAATGCAAATTTCCATTTAAAGAAAAGCGGAACTGAGTAAGAGTACATTAAAAGGGATTTCCACATCGACAGGCTAATGCAAAGGATTTAAGGCCTCCTCACCATTCACTGAACCGTAACAGTTTCTTTGCTGGCAAAACAAATATGATAAACAACACAAAAGACAAGTAGTAGTTGATAAAGTAATTCGAAAAAAGTAAATTTTATAATATTTTGCCAAAGCTGCGTCGAAATCCATTCAAGCACAAAAAGGTTATGATATTCAAACAGCTGTTAGTGGAGGGATTGTGTAGTTTTAAAGCTTAAGATATGGAACAGTGAAAGCAAAAAAATACCTAAATTGAACAGCAGTCATTTAAGGTGAACTGTGACAAAATAATCACAGAGCGGATGTGGGTTAATGCTTTCACTTCCGTTTCTTATGATTTCGGTTGACCATTACGCTTTTCGTATCAGAATAATCAAAATAAAACGGCTAATAAATGCCCATGTAGCTAACTTAATCATTGTCAAATAGCCCGCTGTGCGCTCACGCACCTAACAAACGGCAAGTACTAAATTGTGGCGACTGACGCGCCATTATTATGCACATATTGATTTCTGCACAGACATGCACGATAATCACGAATTATGTGCATAACATATATACATATATATCAGCGTACACTGCTTAAATTATTCATTATTATGCTGATGTTGCGCAAATGATATGGCAAGACTATTTCCAATTATTCACGGACACATATATTGATATGTCATCGTCGAACCAAATTACTGCGAAATATATACACATATATATATGTAAGCAATTAAGTGCGCGCAGCTTTGAAATTTCGATATATTGATAGAATATATCGGCAATAAGACAGTCTGCGCACTGAAACCATAAGAAATTTTAATTATGACCCCAGACTTAATTTTCTTTCATGATTGCTTGGCTAATTGTTGTGTTTATCCAATCAACTTGGTGAATGCAAAGTTGAGTATTAATTATTTAGTGTATAAGCCACACATAATTTCTTTGCTTTTGCGCGTGTCTGTAAATCAAATTTCATATTTATGAATGTGGCTTGCAATTTAATCACTTACTGCTATACTAAGTATGTGTATATCAACGCATAAATCTTTGAATTAATTGATATTGAAAAAAACCCACATTTAGCCTGAAACGCTTTGAGCGCATATGAAGCACTATGGCGTATACGTAACTTTTTTATGGTTTTACTTTAAATAATTAATGTTCCTGCAAATACTCTCACTTGTATTAAAATAAACCTTAAGCATATTTCCCACATTTCGGCTATCTCTAAGAGGTAATGCTTGTTTGTTATTATATATAATTTCGTTAGTAAAAAATGAGCAGCTAAACGGCGGTAAAATAAATATTTAAATATATCTACATACCCGCATTCCGATCATAAAACTCTACAACATTACTTTGTGCGCTATCTGCAAATACAATTAGCAAATATTATATGAATAATGTGGCGAAACACATTGTTGGCACGAAGTAAATAGAAGCGATAGCACAATAGATGCAAAGCAAATGGTGCAAATACGCAAATGCAAATGCAAAAAGATGTGATAATTTTGTAAGCCACCAACAGCTGAAGCGCCTGATGAGGTCAGCGTCGAGTTTTGAATTTTGAAATTAGAATTTCGATTTTTAAAAATTTTGGATTTTGAATGGTGAATGTTCAATTTCGAATTTGGATTTTTGAAAATCGATTATATATATACAGATTTCTAAGGGAACTCTTTTTTCGCCAAATGTTTGTGATTTTGATAATAATCAAGTGTTTTTTTTATTTGGACCCAACGTCCTTTTAACCATGCACATACATGTTTATGCTTACAAATTATGCATAATATATGTATTTAGTTGCTGAATGTAGTCCTGTGGCAGAATAAATTTGTTTTGTTAACACACATTTCCGCACGCAGCTGCATTAAAAATTCAAATATACGCAATGGGAAACCGACATGTGTATACCGACTAGCACTGATTGTTGCCCCCATGAAAAGGCAAATACAAGTGTATACAAAAATACAATATATCCCATATGTATATAGACATGTGCGCTATTGTCTGAAGACCTTAGTAATATAATATTCGGCACATTTGAAATTCCTCTGCCTTTTTGCTAACTTAGTTTTCGCATTTCATATTTTTTCATTTTTCTTTTGGCATAATTTACCTATTTTATATTTCCGTGTCAAATTGTGACTCCTTGTTACCATTAGTAGACTTGTGAGGCGAAGCAGCACACCAGATTCCCACACCGATCGCATTGTAAATTATGCAAAAGTATGCCACAAACTTTCCAAATGTCGCCTAAATGTATGCAACGACTTTGCCTGCACTCACACGCTGCTTGCGTAAGCAATTCTGCAGATCGACTAAGTGCCAGGGTATGCCGACCACATAGAAAAGTGTGTGGTAAAACAAGTTGAAAGTTTAATTTAATAGTCGTAGACCAGCTTGGCCTTAACCACATGTATACTTACACAGTGAAACTTAAAACGGAAATCTAAATTCTTGCATACTTTTCAGATTTCTCATTGAATTGTGTAAATTGGGAGATTGTGCAAGTTGTCTGGTTTACTTTTGCCAAAGTAGAGACAAACAAGAATTTCTTCTATAGTATTTGTAGGCAAGTAAAGCGGCTTAAGTAATATAGCTTAAAATTCAGTGTGCTTAAACTTTGCAAAGCAAAGGCAAACGCTCATACTTTGCGCCCAAATTTATGCAAAGCGGCTTGAGTGGAGGTGTTTTGTCTTTGTATGGTGTTGGCATTTGAGGCAGCTTTGCAGCACTTGGTTGAATATTGTTGCAATTACAACAGGAAATACAAAGAGTATTGCACTAAATTGAAAAATTCAAATTTTTTACAAAATATTTTAAATTAATAAATTGAGTGAATGAATATATATACATATATATACAAAAAATGTAATTTTAATAAAATGTTATATGTAAAAAATGCTCTGCGTAGTTTTGCTGATTCAGAGTTTTCATCCATTTATATCTATCTACATATGTAAATATTTATTTGAAGTTAATTAAAGTTACTGCATATCCTCAGGTTAGTTGACAGAATCTATTTTAAAATTTTGTAATCGGCGAAGTAAAAGTTTAGAGCACTAAAATTCCAACATATAGTAAGGCTTGCATGTACACTGATGTATGACATGTCCGTAGGACATTGCTACAAAAATATATATGTACATTTGCGCCACCACAAGCCAGTAAATGCCACATTTCTGCTGCCGCACAAATGCATAGGCGTGCAATGCCTGCATGGCAAAAAATTCGATATACATACATATATTTGTACCATGTATGTATAGTGTGTGTGTGTGTGTGTGCGTGTGGAAAACAGTATTTGCATACAGTCAATTTGAACCGCCAATCGTAACGAACATAATGGATTTTACGGCACCACACTATCTTCCCAACTCTGGAGTCACACAGCTGAGTGCAGCGTGTGCACGCACATACAAGCACGAAGAGCTGATAAAATTTGCATTTATATATATCTATATATACATATGTCGCTTATGTCGAACTAGACATCCGCTGGCATCGTGAACGCAACAGGATTTCCGTGACCAAAAACTGCTATCGATTTCACGCTGCACAAATGTACCAGTGCGGCAGTGTCATGATGCTGGCAAGGCTGTGGTTTATAACATACGAGCGAGGGCTACATTTGCAAAGCCAAATAGGGGTATTCACAAATTTTTAGATTGTTCATAGAAATACGGAAGAGACTGCTGATGCGCATTAGCTGAGCTCTCTTCTAATCATGAAGTGAAGCAAAAGCTGTTCGGAGTGACCGAATGCTGAATGACACGCTATAGTGAATACCCCACCATATAAGATTATATATGAGCACGAGTATACCACAGACAGTGCATGTTCTGCTGGAACATGTGTGCTCCTATGTACCTGTGGTTACAATTGTTGTACTCATATAACGTATTTTTGTTGGTTGAAATAAAAACTCATATATTTATAGGTACTGATGGCAGAAATTCGTAGCATATTGACCGCAACCATGCTCAGGACTCAGTAAGACTTTGTATTTAATTAAGTCACTACGCTGAAAAGTAGGCAACTACAAAGTCGTTCATATTTTCTCATAACCCAAAGGTGTTATTATTAGGGTGTTAAAAAATTGAATTGTCGAGTAGAGTTATGACTGTCCAATTCAAATAATTGCACTAGTTTCTGCGCCATTTTTTATTTGCTATTCGGAAATTAACGACTCCGTACTTGTGCGAACTTTAGTCTACAAATCAGCCACTAAATGTGCTCTTCCATTCGCAACTTTTCATAATCGTAGAAGCATGAAACCTGCCGAAAGCGCAATGCTGCAGCAGCGAGTGGAAAGCAAACTTCATGCTGTGTGCTTTAACCTTACCTCTGCGCTTAATTAGTGTGGCGTTAAATTAAATTTACGCGCAGCGGTGACCAGACTGTGAGAGTGACTACGAAAATTGTGAAAAATGTTGAAGAGCAAATGGTGAAAAAAAATACCAAAAAAGGGTTGCAGCAGTTTATCATTTTTGTGAAAAACTTGCTTTAATTTTGAATTTTTCTCATGTTTTTGGTGGTGAAAAAAACAAATTGAAAAAGTGTATAATTTAGTATACACTGCTGCAGTTCAGTTAAAATGTTGAGCGAAAATTTTGCGTACCATGAAATTGCAGCATAGAGGAAATAAGTGCCGACTACATAGCTACAAAAAGTATTTGAACAACGACCGGCTAAATTGAAAGTGTTTGCCGTTTCGCCACGCAAAAAGTGGAAAAGTTTTTGCTAAAGTTTTTAATCAAATTTGCGTTGATACCAAACGACGCTGACTGCAAAAATGCCGCTTGGGGCGACACTGTGATTGCCAACAGGGGTGACATTAGTCTCCGGAGGGTTTTCCGTGATTACTGATGAGTTTGGTAGGCGTCATTCGGTTAAGCTGCGGTTTCCCCCGCTTACTCCGTTTAATTAGAAATGCAAAACAAACATTGCAGGACTCGCATCGGACAAAGGGGATTAAATTGTAGCCACTTAAATAATATATAGATATATACACACTGTATATAGTAATATTATATAATGTTTAAATTGACACCCACACATATAATTATATTTATACTCTCGCAACAAAGATGCTAGAGAGTATTATAGTTTTGTTCACATAACGGTTGTTTGTAACACCCAAAACTAAACGAGTTAGATATAGGGGGATATATACCAAAGTGATCAGAGTGAAGAGTGGAGTTCAAATCCGAATGTCTGTCTGTCCGTCCGTCTGTGCAAGCTGTAACTTGAGTAAAAATTAAGATATCTCGATGAAACTTGGCATACTTTTTTCTTTGCACCATAAGAAGGTTGCTTTCGAAAATGAGCAAAATCGGACCACTGCCACGTCCACAAAATGGCAAAAACCGAAAACACATAAAGTGCCATAACTAAGCCATAAATAAATAAAGCTATGGAAATAAAATTTGGTATGAAGGATCGCACTATGAAGGGGCATATTTGGATGTAATTTTTTTGGGGAAGTGGGCGTGGCCCCGCCCCCTACTAAGTTTTTGGTATATATCTCGCAAACCAATAGAGCTATATAAACGAAACTTTCTGCAGTCGTTGCACTTCTTAATACAGTCCAAAAATGAAAGAAATCGGATAATAACCTCGCCCACCTCCCATACAAAGGTTAGGTTGAAAATTACTAAAAGTAGGTTAACTCACTAACGAAAAACGTCAGAAACACTAAATTTCACATAAGAAATGGCAGATGAAAGCTGCACTCAGATTTTTTTACAAAATGGAAAATGGGCGTGGTGTCGCCCACTTATGGGTCAAAAGCCATATCTCAGGAACTACTCGACCGATTTCAATGAAACTTGGTTTGTAATAGTTTTCCCAATGATATGTTGCGAAAATAGGCCAAATCGCTTCACAACCACGCCTACTTCTTATATACCAGAACTTTGAAGACGATCTGAATCGTTTACTTTACAATATATAAAGTAAGCACTAGTGAAGATATCGATGCAGAACTTTGCACAAATACTGCATTTATAGTGTGGCAGCCCCATTCTAAAAGTCGCCGAAATCGGACCATAGGTTTTTAAGGCTCCATATATCGAACACGAGGACCTCGGTGCTTCTAACCTAATATTAGGGTTTCCAACTTCCAATGGACTTTATACAATATATATGACGAATATGTGGGTGAAATTGTGTATTATATAATATAAATAAAGTTAAATAAATAAATTGCGAGAGTATAAAATGTTCGGTTACACCCGAACTTAGACCTTCCTTACTTGTTTTTAATATTTTTAATTCCATATGCAAGCAGAAATATTTCGATAATTTTAATAATAATATATCATAAATGGTTCTTGATGTGGCAACTCTTTCGAAAAAAATTAATAGCAAGCTGTGTGTTCAAGGCTCCACACAATTTGATTCTCAATTATGGTATTTTTTTTAATTTATTAAATTGTATCATTTCGAATTTTCGGAAATGTGGCAACCCGCGTAATAAAGTGCGTAAATAAATTAAAGGACAGCAAGCTTTCAATAAATTGATCGAAGTGGGATAGTCTGTGGACAATACGCATGTAACTTGCCTCCTATCAATACTGTGTAGCTACTCACAGGCATACAATTACAAAATATGCGCATGCAGCGAGAAGCTATTAAAGAAACTTAATGCTGAAAGCCGATGCGTTTTAATTGAGTTATAATTACAAAACAAGCGCAAATTGACTGAAAGTGCAAAAACGAAAAAAAATATCGCTGATCGCTTCATTTTACAACTGGTGGTTGTACTATATGCGCATGAGTTGTGCATACACCGGAAGGCAGTAATTATGGAAGCTTGTATACGGTAGGTAAGGCCGACAAGATATGGACGGTAAAAGGGAATTAAGTTAACGGAGAAAAAAACAAAATGTTTATAAAAAGATGTAAATTGAGTAACTACAAAAAAGTAAGCTGAAGTGTACAGCCTAAGTGGAGTAATTACCAGGCAGAAACTATGAGAAGGCAGAAACTATGAGTTATGGAAGCAAAATTGTATTTCTCTAATTTTTCCTGCCAGTAGGGAGGAGAATTGGAATAAAATCATATTTTGCAAAATGTCTTAATACATCAGAAGTGACAATCCGAAAATTTTTGTTTTCGTAAGATTTTCGTATAAACGCATATTAGCAAGCAACCCCGTATGATAAATTACGTTGGGTAACGAACTTTTTCAGCATATATTTCACATATACAAATTTATAATATAGCAGATAATTCAAAAAAAAAAAAAATGTATATATCAACCGTCATTTTGCGACTACTCTAAATTTTGGTTATGCTTTTAAAGCATACACCAACGAAAAATAACCGAATTTCAACATGAAATAGCACACATAACCCAAATGCTTATGCTTCAGGGGCCATAATTTGCTATTAGGCAAGCATCCTGCTGTAAAAGAGCATAAGAAAACGTGTAAGCGTTAAATTTACAGTGCACAATTGTGCAGCAACATGTTGCACGAATGTAGTACCCAGTGTGCAATCGTAAATACACATACCGAATTCGTTGTGGGGATGCCAATGGATGGATATGTGGGTAGCATACTTTTAGGCGCTGTGGCTTGGGATGCTAACTGAAAGCAGCTAAGCTAATTTAGAGAGTGAATTTATGTATTTTCGTATGAACAAGTGTGAAGAAAAGTAAGCAGCTTGCCAACTGATGCAACAACATTGGCCCACACACACCCACACGCAAATGCAAAGAGAGAGTTTATGTGAATTTACTAGATAACATATATGCCAGTATTCTACGGTATTTATGAGTCTCAAAGGAGAAGGATACCGAAAATGTTTGTGTGTAGCCACATCAATCCGCGCCACGTTCGCCAGCCTTGCGGGGACAGCGCAGCAGCTTGTCAACTACACGGCGTGCAATGTTTTCTTTTAGAAATTGTAGACATTGCAACATGACTGTGTGGCAGGGAAATGTTTAGCGACTGGTGTGTGTGTGTGTGTGGAAGGCAACATTTTGTGGTTGAGAAAAGTTGCTGACTAACTATATACATACGGTTTGCATGTTTGGCTGTGTATGCAAGTCACACTGCTACATTATTCATGCCACCGAAGCGCAGCTGTGCAGTTATGCAACAATGGTGCGTTGCATGTTGCAACATGCATTTGCGCGTTTGCCGAAAGAATTGTGGAGCGTTGACAAAACACACACAAAATAAAACTGAAACTCAAATTCGAAAAGACAAAAGCACAAATGCGCAATGCAAACACAAAATGGGCGTGGTTGCGTGGAAAAAATGCGCGCTGACACATTTTATGCAAAAGCCATCCCCCCCGCGCAGTCTTTCAAGTTTAAGCCACCGCGCCATGAGTCAACGTTGCAAGTTGGGAAAAAAGTGCTGCGAAAAAATTGAGGTAAGCGAAAAATAAATTGCAGAAAAACGAGAGATTTTATATAGAAGTATGTGTGCGTGTGTCCGCTTGAGAGAGGAAAGTTATGCAAGCGACGACTGCTGCAGTAAGCTTGCAACAGCAGGTGTTGACAACTAGACTAGAAATTTCAACACTTCATTTGAACAAAAGCCAGCTTGCAACCAAAAAAAAGACAGTGAAAAGGAACAAGGAAATGGAGAAATGCATAAAAACCAGCACCAAGTAGTGATATTTTTTGCCTCGCAACACAACAGTCTTTTTCTATTTAAGTCTTTTCCATGTAATTTAATTTAACTTTTCACTAAATATACGCGATTTTGAATAAGTCAAGTGTTATGCATTTTGTTGTTGCATTGTTGGTGGAGACTATCAAAGTTGGCAACTTGTTGGCGCCCAATTTCAATTTGCGTAGAAGAAGACACTCGACTGGCGGCGCTTCAGCAGGTAATGGAGACAATAAATATGTAAATAAGAAAAATGTGAATATTTTCGCGAATGTTGGTAGCTATGGTAGAGGTGAAAATGCGAAAAAGAATTGTAGAAAATATACATATATGCGCTAGATTATTGTGGAAAAAGAATGATAACGACGAAAGTATGGTGCTGAAAAGTCATACTCACAGTAAGTCACTACAGATGTCTGTAATTTTGATTGTACTAAAATGTAGACTCTTCACAAAACATTTTTTCGCGTATTAAAATCATGAAATGTCTTATGTGAACAAACGGATGGCGTATGCCGTTCTCTTCGTGCATCTGCCGAGGAAGAATGTTATAGTTTAAGGCAGTAGTCTGCTTTACAGACTTCAAAAAAAAACGATTTTTTGTTTTGTTTTTAATCTCTTCCAAAACTATCCAAGAATATGTCTTGAAAATTCCATAGGCCAATTCGACATATTTTCGAAGCTAAAGCAGTTTTAGTGGCCGAGCGTCGAGCAAGTGCGAATAGAAAACGTTGCCGGCGATAGCAAAAATTATATATCGCTCATTTACTTGAATAGTGTCACAACTCAAAAAAGTCGATTTTTTAGCATAGCGATTTAAAGTTTTCAATTGTCTCATATTTAGCAAATATAGAAAAATGCGATCAGTTTATTGACAAATCTAGTGGCCTGTAATATATAGAATACAATGTTGAGCAGAAATGGACCAAATGCTTTTTCTTGGACATAAATGTGACCCATTTTGAATTATGTCGTTATTTATGAAAAATATAAATCATAAAAAAAAATATAATCATAAATGTGTCGTTTTTGCTGAAAAAATCAATATGAAAAATTTAATTAATTTTAATTTATTTTAAATTTAATTAATTTTTCATCACTATTGTTGTAATACAAAATGTGTCGTTCTTTCTGAAAAGAAAATCAAATTCACCTTTTCACAATATGTGTTGGAACGCAACATATGTCGTTAGTACGTAAAAAAATTATAACTAATTCTGGCACAACTGAGAAGTGTCGTTATTGTGGTTAAAAAATAATGCAACATAACAAGTTTAACATCGGAATGAACATCAAAAATTGCGTTTTTTGAGTTGTGACACTATTCAAGTAAATTAGCGATATGTCCGATCGAAAAGACCAAAGTGATCTAGCTTCAGTATTAAATTATCTGTTATTTGAACTAGACAAAAGTAATTGAAGTTGGATAAAAGTATTATTTAAACTACTTGTTTTTCAACTTAAAGTCAATTTTTTTTTTCTTAAAAAAGTGAATTTCTTTTTCAAACTTCGAAAAAAATTGGAATTTTATTTGAAAAAGAAACTTATAAAAATTAAAAAAAAATTTGGTTCAACTGTTTCAGATGCATCGCACGGCCTCCATCACCGGCTCCGATTTACAAGTGCAGACTCCAGGCGCTTCAAAATACTTACAACTTTGAAAAAATTCCAATTTTTTTATACTCTCGCAACAAAAGTTGCTAAAGAGAGTATTATAGTTTTGTTCACATAACGGTTGTTTGTAACACCCAAAACTAAACGTGTTAGATATAGGGTTATATATACCAAAGTGATCAGGGTGAAGAGTGGAGTTCAAATCCGAATGTCTGTCTGTCCGTCCGTCCGTCCGTCCGCCCGTCCGTCCGTCTGTGCAAGTTGTAACTTGAGTAAAAATTAAGATATTTTGATGAAACTAGGCACACTTATTTCTTGGCACCATAGGAAGGTTGCTTTCGATAATGAGCAAAATCGGACCATTGCCACGCCCACAAAATGGCGAAAACCGAAAACACATAAAGTGCCATAACTAAGCCATAAATAAAGCTATGGAAATAATGTTTGGTATGAAGGATCACACTATAAATGGGCATATTTGGATGTAATTTTTTTGTGGAAGTGGGCGTGGCCCCGCCCCCAAATCGGTTTTTTTGTATATATCTCACAAACCAATAGAGCTAATGACAGAAATCGGATTATAACCACGCCCCCCTCCCATACAAAGGTCACTAACCAAAAACGTCAGAAACACTAAATTTCACATAAGAAACGAAGCTGCTCAGATTTTTTTACAAAATGGAAAATTGGCGTGGCGTCGCCCACTTATTGGTCAAAAACCATAGCTCAGGAACTACTCGACCGATTTCAATGAAACTTGGTTTGTAATAGTTTCCTTACATCCCAATGATATGTTGCGAAAATAGGTCAAATCGCTTCACAACCTCGCCTACTTCCTATTTACCAGAACTTTGAAGACGATCTGAATCGCTTACTTTACAATATATTAAGTAAGCACTAGTGAAGATATCGGTGCAGAGCTTTGCACAAATGCTATGTTTATAGTGTGGCAGCCCCATTATAAAAATCGCCGAAATCGGACCATAGGCTTTTAAGGCCCCATATATCGAACACGCCTGTCGAAAGTGCCTCGGTGCTTCTAACCTAATATTATGGTTTCCAACTTTCAACAAATCTGAAAGCACCAAAAATCTAGTAATACGGTTGATAAAACCTTTTTTTAACGGTAAAAACTCAAGATAAACACTTTGAGTATGAATAATTAGAAGTTAGGTTTACTGGTTCTAAAACTAAAATTTTACATCAACATAATATTGATTTATAAATAGTCCTTCCAGTTATAAAAAGTAGCAATTTATATTCAACATTCAACGCACTTACATACTTTAAGACATGCTTGCGGGTTAACTTGGTATTTTGGAATCAAGTTTCTTACATGCAGTGATTAAAATTGCCAAGGGGCCAGCTAACGGAAAGTTCCAAGCGTAAAACGGTAACTGAAGTTGGCTATGTGGCTAGACCTTGTGTTTTAATACCAAGCGGAGCTACAAATTTACATGCACACAAATAACGGTACTTGAAGTCACGTGATGAAGATGGTTCACATTGGCTGGCTAAACGGTTTATTTATGAGTCCAACGGAGGCAATTTACCGCATGCTGCAACAAATAACAACTCGCTCATTCCCTCATCCCCCCTACCCAAATCCGCGCAATTGCGTGCGATTGCACACACCCCCGGGAGCACCCACGCGCATTTGCTTGCAATTGCATGTTGCTTAGCAGACTGTAAATTATCAAATTTATAGCGACACACCTACAGCGAAAGCTGCAACACCATTAACGACAACTGACGCCAACAGTAGGGCATGCAAGGACATGCTATTAGTACGTTTGGTCGCTTATACGATCGGTATGCGCCCGCAGCGCCGGCATCAAGTGCGTAACGCGGCAAGCATAGAGATAACAAGCTAACTGTACGCTGTATGCTCTTGTAGGTATGTAACATAAGTGTGCATGTGTGTGTGTATTTACCAAGGTAATAATATTAATTTGCATTTGCGTGTTACGGGCAATTGCTGTTGCATTCACAGTGCTGCTGCGGGAATCCTTGCCGCCAATCACTTGAGTGCGTTTGCGATTGTTGCATGCCACTTGTTAGCCACCTATTGTGTGAGCAGGCAGGGGGCGTACATAATCGAATTATGCTGCGAGCAAGCGAATGCATCACATGGAAGTGACAGTTGCTGCACGCACACAGGACAACAGTTATGAATGAAATATAAAGTAGTTGCGCGTCTCGAAATGTTGAAAAATGGATGGAAAGGAAGAAAATTTTGTATATTTGTAGTACATATGCTGCTACTTTGGCCGAGTAAAGTGAGCAAAATCCATTTGACGTTATTAAAAACTCTTTCTGGAGCTACAGAATTCGTCGGCATGGTGGAATCGGTAAGTGGATATGCCATTTTTTATAAAAAAAGATAATATTTCACCTAACCCAAAGGTAAAATGAAGGATAATTTCCGATCCCAACAACTCAGATATGTTTCAGAAAGTTCTCTAAGTATAGTTTTTGACATTATTATTACAGAAGCGGATTACAAAAAGGTATGAATTTCAGTGTGTAGAATCTAGAATCGGATTACTGAAAGGTATGAATTTCGGTGTATAGAACTTCCGTTAGAACTGCTATCAAGTTAATTTGAACAATATTATAGATATACAATATACGTGCAACTATGTAGCTTCAGTTCAGTGTCTATAAACAGACAAAATAATGTTTAACACGACATTTACTACACCACATGATGCTCACATACACGAGTTGTACATACGCACTCATACAAAGTCAAACGACGTTTCAGCTTCCAAATGCACCAGAAATTGATGGCCAACGGGAAATGAAATGAATGCGCAAATGAGAAAATTACAAGCAGATGAAAAGCGTATGCTTGTTGAGCCAGCAATGGAGGTGAAAGCCACACTGTGAAGACCAGAACGTTGCATTCAACACACGTGCTTCGAGAGCTCTACGCGCAGCTTGACCGAATTTTGTGAAAATATTTTCGTAGTATTTGCTTTCTTTGCAGCTTTGCATTTCAGTTTAGATGTGTGTATAGAAGTGTGGTTTTCTAATTTCCTTGTGATTTTATTATCGTAGCCACTGTATTCGATTGGACATACCGAGTGCCGAGAAGAATTGTAGAAATTACCGCAATTGCTCGAAATTGCTGCCAAATAATCTGTTGATGTTGGCTCGTATTGGCAATTGCCAGTGCAGACCTATGGTCAGTTAACTTGGCTCGCACGTAATGCCTGAGAAAATTACTCCCAACATAATTTTTGGAGAAAATTGCTTTCTTCAATAAAGAGGAAACGTTTGTAATTTTCAATTCTCGATTGTAATTGAAAATTGTGCAAGTAGTGTGCACATGTGTGTCCACAAGCATGTATACAATATTTCGATGAAATATTTTCTTATTTTTCAGGTAGGTGTATGTGGTGCTCAAAACGAGCCGAAAGGCATTGAAATGCCAATATAAGCTAATAAATGCATTTAAACAAAATTATATGTTTGCAGTTACCCATTGGGATATATCTTATAAATATATTAAGATTCTCAATAATTAACTAGCATTTTGCAAAAAATTTGGGTTGTTGTCGTTGATAGGCATGATTATCTATGTATTTTATGAATTCCCCCAACATAATAAAGCGTTAATTCTAAAAATTACAGTACCTGCTTCGTACTACTAATACTAATGTTTTACCAAACTGATTACATTAATATACGAAAATGCAGATTTAAGCTCCAGCGCTTCACGTTATTGCAGTACAACTAACGAAGTGTTTGTGCTTACCTGTAACGAGGGAGAGAGAGAAAGAGAGAGAGAAGAAAATTAAATTATATTACACTTAAGTTTTTAAATATTATCTATAACAAATGTTTTATTATAAGTATTAAGTATAAATATAAATATAAGTATAAGTATAGTTATAAGTACAAGTACAAGTACAAGTACAAGTAGAAGTAGAAGTTCAAGTACAAGTACAAGTAGAAGTAGAAGTAGAAGTAGAAGTACAAGTACAAGTACAAGTACAAGTACAAGCATAAAACTTTAAAAGTAAATCTCCTTTCAAAGTACCCGACTACGATTTCTCACATATTTACTCGCTATGTTGAGACCGATATCTTATCACAAAATCCGATTTTATATTACAAAAAAATGTTGAATTACTGTTCTGTAAACGGATTTCTCATTTTTGGCAGTAAAGCAGAAGGTTTCTCAATTGAACTTTTCTTATTTCTCATTTAAACTTATCTATTGCAATATGTATTACCATAGAAGTTATTAAATACGAGAACAAATGTAGAGAGAAATATTAATAAGCAACAAACAACATAATAACGGACATATTTAGTAACCGCAACTGCAACAAAATGTGACGAGTGCTTAGTGAACCTCAGTTAGTGATTGACCAAGTTGAACAACAGGGACGTCAATCACAAGTTGTGAAGTACATATGTCAAATCAAGCAAATGTTATGCACAAACTTGCGCAATTACCCAGCAGCATATTAAATACACCTAAAAGTAATATGAGTGCAATTAAATGCTTTAATAAAATTACCGAATTTGTTTTAATTGCCCATTAGTGGTTTTGAGAATTAATTTATTTATAATAAACATAAACCACAAACATCTGCTACCAAAAACGATAAATCAATTATGAGCCCTACGCATATTGATTTAATTACTTAAAATCATTTAATTGCAAATTAAGTTATAAAGTTTTTAGCTTATGTGTTGCTTGTTTTGCGAAGACAGACAGAAATCAATTTATCGCACATAAAGAAATATTTTAGAACTTATCTTTAAATATTGTAAGCAATTTATTTTCAAAATTTAATTTCAAATGTCTTTCAATTTATAAAAAAGTGATTTTTATAATTAATAAAATTGAATGTATATCGCCTTTAAGTCTACATCCTACTATCAGTTGAGTTGTGACCGCTCACCAGCCCACAACCTGACTTGTCGGCACTTCGTAAACTAAATATGAGCAATTAAAGTTTATCACTCCCACCAAATTTACGCGAAAGTACTAATTAATGCGTTATACGCAGCGGTGAGAAAATAAAATGTTATAATGACATTAAAAAGGAAAATTTAAATAACTCAAACATGCGTCATGTGGGATACACGAATAAAATTCCATTAAATAATATATATATTCACGAAATTGATGTAGACTTGATTGAGTTGTCAGGGTTGCAAGATATATAAATGACTGGGACATTTTATGACTATGAGAGAAAACAATCGAACATTATTAGTGGATTCGAACTGGAGCTCGTTAAAATGCATCACTGAAAGATCGCGAATACTTTTGAATCGCACGAGGTCTCTTAGATTATTTCATAGAGGGTTCGAAGTTAAACGTCGAAAGTATTCTGATAATGATTATGCCAAAAGCTTTATTTGTACATTTTCATAACATTATCGAATCAATGTCCTAAATATCGACGTAGTATTTAATCATGGAGCAATAAGATATACGAGCATTAGATATTTGATTTCTTACAAGTTGATCTTGGCGTGAGGTGTCCGGATTCACATTTAACACGTTGGCAAAGTAATCGTCCAACACGACCTAGTGAAAAACGAACGAAAGGCAAGAATCTAAAGCGAGTGCGGTAGCAGAAAAACGTAAAAGTAATGAAATAACCCTCAGCGCCACAAATAGTGAAAGGTGAAAAGGAAATAGAGCATAATCAATCAATAGATAAAAAGTCAAGCAAATCAATTGTGAAGAAATAAGTTGCACAAATGAATACCATGGAGGCCAACAAAATGAGGTGAGGCAAAGCGAGCAGCAATGAACGACGGTTATTAAAAATCATAACCAACTAGGGACAGGAAGAGATAATTGAATTTGCAAACAAGAATATAGTCGATCCAAACACTAGTTGGGCCAGCAGGCACAGGACATGCCGCTGATAGAAAGGGATTAAATATATGAATTTTAAAATAACGGAACAAATAAATTTATAAAGCGAAAATGTTTACAGACTGAAAAGGATAAAATGGCAAACAAATAAGAACCAAAACAAGAAAATAAAAGTATAAATAGATAAAGAAGAATTAAAAGGTAGCAAAAAGGCGAGCGGATAGGACAAGCAAGCACACGCGTAGAAGATCAGAGAAAGCCAGTTGTTGCGGGTGAAGGGGTAAGCATTGGTGCAAGTGGCGCACGTGTTGAAAAATGGAAAGAAAAATAACAAATATTTACCAGGAAATACTATAATAAGAGATGAAGATACGTACGACCGTGTCTGACGGCGCGCATAAAACAGCGTAACTTACTAAAGAGTACGGTTCGGGTGCGTTGGAATGCCACACGAACGGCACATCGCAAGACGCTCACAATGACGAGCGTTGCGTCAAGTGGGTGTGTGGGTGGGTGGGCGCAAGAAATTAAATTGTCCGTTAGCTTAAATAGCGGAAAAAGGGCGACAGAGTAAATACAACGCAAGCAACGGGACGCGGCGTCTGGTGCGATTTGAAGTCCATTCAATATGGCGTATTTAAAATGTAAAGCAGCGGACATGAGCAACCAATAAAGTAAAAGTGAGCGAAAGGATGAGCTGAATTACAAGCACACAAAGTATGAATGCGCGAACCAAAGGGAAATTGTTAAATAAAAAATTAAAAAAGCTGAATGTGTATTGAGTAGTAAATACAGCAAAGTTAACGCGCGTGTCACGAATTCACCAATTTCGTGTAGCTGTTTAATGGAAAATGTTTGCCATTTGCTATCGAATGAATGAATTCGCAAGGATTGGGCTAATGCTGACTCTAAACCGTAGTTGAGCTGGATGTAGCAAGTCGAGCATTTAATTAGCGCAATAAAATGCGAGGATAAGAACCAGCGATTGACGTTGATTGGAGATTTTCGCTTTGTACAAGTAGATGCTCTTCTTAAGGCTTGACAAGTTACAACTAAAAATGTTGGATATTTCAAAATATTTGCTAAATAGGTGCTTTGAGATGAACTATGGTAGAGGTTCATTTGTTAGGAATACTCAGCAAAGCATTCAATGAATGTAATCATCTGTTGTATTCGAAGATATGAAAATGTGCCTACAAATGAATACTTGACTTTAACTGATTTGTATTACCATGCATTTCGAGTTCAGCTTCTCCGCACTCGAAGGCACTGACGTCGCTACTATAAATAATCGATGCACTTCCTTCTAATATCCAAATTCACAAATTGACAGCTGAGAAAATCAAAAAATCGATTCTTACAATGCATAACTTCCATTTTACAAGGCCACTATGCACGATTCGAGGGAAAAAGTAATAAAAATTTCGGCCATAAAATATTTTGGCATCGAGTGATTGCTCAGGGCACGGTAGACAGGGCGTCAATGTGCGCCTGGAAGCAAAAGCGAATCAAGCAGTGGCAGATACATATACAAGTGGAATGTGGCACGCTTCCGCTGTGTATTCATGTTACCGGGCACGTGCACTGCATGGCGAATAATAAATAATACCTGCAGTATTGAGTATTGAGCGCTTTCTTTCACTCTCCATTGTCCAACTTACTGAGCTCTTTTTTTATCGTTTTGTGTGATGGTCATGAAAAATTGAAATGTTATTTCAATTTCAGCATCGTCTATCGCAAGGATTTCAACCGGCTTTTCACGCTGTTCCTTTTTGGTAAATAGTTAAGTGGGTTTAATACCATTGAAAAGGTGAGCCGAAAGGGTTTCAAACATCATGGCTCTATATATGTGCATAAGTATATATATTAAGATGGATTTCGAACAGTTTCATTTCATTTCTCAGCTGGCAACTCTTTAAACATAATTTAAACTACAAACTTCTAATTTAGGTGTATGCTATACATATATGAAGTGACTTTTATCTGCTTCAATAAAGTACGATCCCACTCAGAAAGCTCGTTCATATTAACAAATTACACTTCTATAAAGTGTTTCACTCCTAAACAGCTTAAATATATTTTATATATCTAAGTATTATCCACTTAACCAACTTGAAACTATGAGTGCCTAAACGGTTTATACGATTTGCATGTTTAGACGAAATCCGCAATAAAATTAAAAGCTCATCGCTTAAGCTACAAGCACATTTCACTATCTGCTAAGAACATGCAGGCCAAAAGAAAAATATGTGGAAAAAAGGGAAATAGTAGTATAACGGCAATGGCTTTGATTTCTCAATAGAGTCAGGAATTAGAAAAAAAAATAAAAATGTAAAAGGCACCAAAGGTGCTACTCCTCAAGCAGAACTAAAGTGTAACCGCAGTAAAGTAGATATTCTAGTGGTGTAAAGTGCTGTGGAAAGTTCGCAGGGATGCAGTTTCAACTGACAGAAGAATATTGACTATATATATGTATGTGCACAAGTGTGAGTAAACAGACTGTGTGAGCAAGGTACGAGTAAAATGCAAGGAAGCCAGCATTTCTTTGCGCAGAAGCTAAAAATAAAAGCAAAAATCAGATGATGCAGAGTAGTACACAAGCAGACTTTCCGGTGGGCAAAATATAAATAGCACAATATATACGTATGTGTGTATGTGTGAGGTTCTTGGGAAATTAGCATTGGGATTAGTTCTGCCAGTGTAAGTCAGTGAATAAAGAAAAAAATATAAAAATGAAATAAGATTTCTGTAAGCTTAAAAAAGGTGGCAGCATTTGTGATATATAAATAGAATTTAGTTATTCATTTTACTCAACTAGCAGATATTCTTTTCAGCAATATTTAATGGCAAAAGATGGTCTAACAGCAAGCATTATTTTGAAAGTTATATAAGCAACGAATGAATAATTTGCTACAAATCAAACCAAAATGGGCTCTTAAAGCATTCAGAACTCAACTTCCAGCCAACTGATTCCATTTAAAGTAAACAACATGGAAAACTGCCGCTCAGCGCCTTCTAGCGTCTGAGCCACTCAGCTGTTTTGACTACATGCTGAATGCACTATTTGTCTGCTGCCGTGAATGACTGTCAGTTTTTCTGCCACTTGCACTCGCTAAACCCACTTTTATGCCCATAAATGCCTCAATGTTGTGTTTTTGCTATTTTTGTTGTGCTGTGAAATATGTCATGTAGTAAACTTTTGAGTGAAATTCATTGCAAGGATCAGTCTTCATTATACGAGTATAAGTTTGGTGGTCGACAAAAATAAATATAACAACTTTTAAATAACATTTTACGTGAGTAAAGAAAATCCAATAGATTAAAAAAATTAAAAAAAAATATTTTTGTGAAATTAAACTTTTATATTTTTTTTCCTAGAATTGAATAAAACATAACTTGTGTTAAAAACCGAAATAGCAGAACTAGTTTGCTTCTACTACAGTGTAAGTTTTGCTATATGGATGTCTGAAATTGAAATATGAATGTACATACATACATATATCCTTCGATCACACTCGTGCTTCTTTATGTGTCATTGACTTTCGCTGGGACTCACAACGAATACCAAGGAAAAACATGTGAACAAATTTCCAAATATGTAGATATGTAATAGTTATATGTACTCGTAAAAATAAAAATATTTGCCACAACGATTATTTGTTTATATTTGAGGAGTGAAATTTATTAGCTCCTCTGGCGATAAGAAAACGTTTGACCAACCAATATTTACTAGTTAAAAATAAACTTTTCCGAAACTAGTTAAGCTATACAACGCAAAAAATATACATATATCTTTATATATATGATTGTTGTGTAATACATATATACAAACAAATAATCACAATTATCAGCGAGTTGGACTTTGTTTAATAGGAAAATCACAAAAGTAAAGAAAACTCGTTTAGCAAAACTTGTCTACTTTGGAAAGAGAGCAATACAAAATCACAACTTCATCAGCACAAAAGTTATTTATCCCCCTTGCACATACATACATATAGATAGATATATAACCAATATATACAGTAAAAGTTTCCTTGTTGCCACTCGACAATCGTCCATTTATGGTCGCCAATTGCATTTTTGTTCGAAAAGCGAAAATTGTAATACAATAAATTGTTATACGTAATGGCGGCGGAGTGGACGAAGACATCTACAATACATATAATGTATACTAAATACCAAGGGAAGTGACTGTGAATGGCGAAAGTTTTGCACAATCTCATATAGGGTATACATATATTCAAATATATTTCTTTTCGTTTTGCATTTTGAATTACATTTAACAATTCTGATTTCTCAACAGCTTTATTACATTAGCCGTTTACATTTGATCTGAGATCTGTGAAATATATGCGATGAAGGAAATATAGACACATTTCATAATCTTTGTATCTGCACTAAAAGATATAACAGGAAAATGTATATCAACTATCGTCCACAAAACTTTTAACGATTTGGTTTCAGTATTAACGAACTAGAAAACTCAAATTTCAAGGTCTCCTTAAAGACGGTAAATCACTCACCATAGAATTCTAGATCAACTGGCAAGTGTTGAAAACAACATTATCACCGAGGAACATCGAAACATTTTCTAATATTTTCTACATATTTTCCACCTAATATTTCTGTATATATATAAAACTTTGCTGCCTTACTCTACACTTTCTAGTATATAAGCAAACATGGACGCACTTTCTTATAGCATCCACAAACTCACACATACACACATACATGCTCACATATACACATAAGAAAAATAAAAGAAAGCTATAAGCAATAAGCAATAAGAAGGGGATGAAAATAACAGTTAAATCTTTCATTTATCGATTTATCGCACAAAGTAATATTTACTCATCTTGCCTTTCGTTAGCTTTATTGTTCGCACTTTTATTGCTTTTTTCCAATTTTCCGATTCCACTATGTGTGTGCTCCAGTCTATCTATCTATATTTTGTGCGTACTTCTATGTGGGAGAGCGCATGCATAGGATTAAATGATATATACATTTTTGTATATTTATTTGTGTGTTCGATGGCTCGACGTCCATAAAAAGATTGAATGACACACACGCGCTTTCGCACCAGATAAAATCACATATATTTGTTTACATAAGTAGGTAGGCATACAGCAGCAAGATCGAGAGAATAAAGTACAGGCAACTTGCGGCAAATCTCATTCTAAAGCCATCAGAAGTAAATACAATAAATAAATCGAAGTCAAATGTTTCATAGGCCTGTGGGTTCAAGAGTGGTTACTTTGTCGCATTTGCTATCGCAGAGATTTCATTAAATATATTAGAGGTAGATGTTGTAAGGGAAATTGATGCAAAGTGAAACATTTCGTCTACAGACTTTGCCAGGTCTACATATAACTGAAACTGCAAATTTTGCGAAGTGCTGTTGTTCCTGGAGGTGCAAGGCAAACACTAGCTCAGACATATATCCTTCGACCACACTCGAGCTTCTTTATGTGTGTACAATTTTCTATACGGTAACATGATAGCTATATTTTATACACATGTAATATATGCCCATAGGAAAATGACGTGACTCCATGAAGAAAAGCTCAAACAGCTGCAGCAACTGTTTTTATGAGTTAGTTATAAGTGCCCTGTAGGAAATATACATACATACTGGTCTTGAAATCATTTGGAAAGTAAATGATGTTGGTTTAATTTCATTATAGACCATATAAGCCTATCACACATAAATCACATAGCGGCAGGGAAATGCTACACATTTATATAATTAAAAAATATTTAAAAAACAAACACTAAAAATCAAAAGAATCAGCATGTTAAATCTAATCTATAATATATAATCTATAAACCCACATTATCATATCACTCTACACATTTTACAAAAAAATATAAGCACTGGAACTAAACTGCTGCCAAAAAACCGTTCGTGCCTTGCGAAATTGCAGCAGTGTTTCCGATTTCGCTTGCACCCTGTTCGCTTGCTAAAAGTTTCTTCAGTGAACAGAGAAGTTTTATTATTTTTGTTTTTGCTTTGTTTTTCCCGTAAAGTTGCAATTTTATCTTTAGTTTCCAAACGAAAATTACAGAGTTGATTCAATTCAGTAAATTTCAACATGTGTGACGTAGCTGCAAAAGTTTTTGACATTTCATTTTCAATCTATCAGTTGTTATTGTTATTATAAAAGAAAAGATGAAAGAAAAGAGAATACTCGACTGTTTTTGCAGTCATATGAAGAAAGTATTCTATTTATATACAGTGGAACTTCTCTAACTTAAATCACCATAATCCACAAAAACACTTCGAGTTAGAGACTTAGAATTATAGAATTTTTATTAAAACGTACAATTTTTCAAAAAGCTGTAAAATATAGATTTACCCACAGTTTTAGTTATTTACTTCGCATAAAGTTCTATGAACACACGTTAAAACACGTATTCTGTAATTTTTTTGTTGCAGTTTGGTATTTTTGGGCTCTTGACCTCTGTATCCTATGCCTTTGTTACATGATTTATACAATCCTTAAGTGCAATAAAATATTTTTTGTTCGCCTCCATGCGATATAGAGAGCCTCTTTTATGACTCTGCCTCGATACTAAAATTTTAATTTTGTATTATACTCTGGTCTAAAAGTTCGATTTATGGAAGAAAATTTGTATTAAATTTTATTTCAATTACCAATTCAACAGTTCGAAGTTATGGAAATCTTCGAGTTATGGAAGTTCCACTGTATATACATATATACCATATAGGGCACTACAGAAATGTGAAACAATTTTGTGATCTGGTGACATAATTTCTGGATTTGGAAACATGGTCAAAATTATTTTTTTTCATGTTTACATTTTCTAATTGATCAAAGAAGTTATAGAAATATTGTGTAAACCTCCTCCCGAACTTTCGGAAATATTGTTCAATCTGCTAAACTAAATAAAAATTAAATTAATTTTTTTTTCAGTATATTAAATTAAATTTTGTACTTTTAATAATTTCTTCTTTTCTTACGCTTTCTCTTCTTTTCAACCTGGTTTTCAACCGCATAAAATAACAATAAACTATGTTAAGCTCGTTAGCTTCTTGTTAAAGAATATTCAATGATTTTATTTTTGTTGCAAGTATTTTTCCATGCAACATTGTATCAAATTTTTGAAATCACCAATAAAGTGTTGAACATATTTTTTTTCAAATTATTCCTCTTTGCAAATTTAATGCTCATTTGGCACATTTATGCATTGCAATTGTGCCGTAAATAACAGTATATGTGCGACAACAATCACAAATGTGCCTTTATAACAATAACAAATGCAATTTACCGACTTTCATGCGAAATTGCAAAATGCAACTTGTTGACTTATTGAATTGTATGCCAATGACTTTCCAGCACAGCAACTCACCTATGGCAGAAACAGCTATGAACACACAAATACATATATACTCGCACAAGTGCATATATGCAAACATTTAATGGCACAGAATTCTCAAAAATATAGAGGAAATGGAAAATACATGGAAAAATCAGTGAGCGAAATCATTCAGACACATATTTTTATTTTTTTTTTATTACAAAGAAGCTTGATGAAATGAAATCGTTTGCCTGCCGCTTGTGTATAAGTTGGCAACATTATGGCAAAGGCAGCACTGCCAATGTATGTACATATTTGAAGTTGCGAAATTTTCGTTTTTTTTTTTGTAGAACTCAACTGAAATATTCATTCATTATTGAACTGTGGCAAACGTGTTGCAATCAGTAAGCTGAAAGTTGTTATGACATTTCGCTCAGCTCAGTTGGCTGTTTGCATATTTGCCACACTCGACGCACATGCGAAATTTTCTGCTGAACTTGTCTCCCTGAAAATGCAGTTCGTTTATTAATACTTGCACTTTTACATATTTATTTTACTTTATTTTCTTTGAAACAAGTCACAATTTGGCATGTGACTTACGGCGGTTTGGTTATTGCAGTTTTAAAATTGCGTTTCAAATAACGAACGAAATGGATGACAGTCTCAAATAAATGCTGGGCAAATAACACTGGATTTAATGGAAATAGTAAGTTCCACTTTGAATACTAGCAGTTGAGGCCAAAAAAAGGATACTGCGGGAACAACAACAAATTATTGAATAAAAAATATAGTCATTATGACAATAATTAATTTCAAGAAAAGATAAAAAAATATATTTTTATTCCACTAAAAACAAAATCTTAAAAAAAATACAAAATTTATGAAATAACTCAACTTTTCTTTTCGCTGCAAATTCTACAAAGAATGCATGAAAATTTGCCGGGTCACAAGCAAATTGGTCGCAACACCAAAAATGTACATTCGCGTGCAAAAAATCGCTGTTTCACATTAAAGCATATAGGATAAATGGCATAACCAGGTCAAACGACCGCACTTGACCACCTTTCCGCCCACTTGACCCTCAACGAATGTGGTTGAACGGCTGATGAAATTTTGTACTCGCTAAAAGCGCCAATGGTGAATGCAACAAGGACGCCACGGAGGCAAGGTAAAAATCAAATTCGCTTATGCATGAAATATGCAGCTCATATTTAATGGTCCACCATTTGGTTTCTTTTGCGGGGTTACACATATACATACGTATATATACACGTACATACGTATTTATGTTGAAAAAGGTTCGTTGCGAATTAACGGCGAGCAAATATAATTTGCGGCTAGTAACTGTAAAAAGCACCGAATATACGCACAATCCGCTTTACATTTCACAAAACGAAGGACGCTGGCGCAAATGCTAAAGAGAAAGGCGATTTGTTGCTTAAAAAAGTTTCTTTTTTGTATTGTAATTTATTGCTGAACACATACAAAGGGCTAATTCTGCGGATTGCGTTAAATAAAATTATATTTTTAATTCAAGTTTCTTTTGTTGTTCTCTTTCATTTAAATCATTCTGTACAGGTTTTTTATCCATAAAAATCCATAAAAAGGGAGATCCCACAATCTGCGCCAATTACCGTGGGATCAGCCTCCTAAATATCGCATACAAGGTTCTATCGAGCGTACTGTGTGAAAGACTAAAGCCCACCAAACAAACAACAAACTGATTGGACCTTATCAGTGTGGCTTTCGACCTGGAAAATCGACAACTGACCAGATATTCAAGATGCGCCAAATTTTGGAGAAGACCGGTGAAAAGAGGATCGACACACGCCACCTTTTTGTCGATTTTAAAGCTGCTTTCGACAGCACGAAAAGGAGCTGCCTTTACGCCGCGATGTCTGAATTTGGTATCCCCGCAAAACTAATACGGCTGTGTAAATTGACGTTGAGCAACACCAAAAGCTCCGTAATGATTGGGAAGGACCTCTCCGAGCCGTTCGATACCAAACGAGGTTTCAGACAAGGTGACTCACTATCGTGCGACTTCTTTAACCTAATGCTGGAAAAAATAATACGAGCTGCAGAGCTAAACAGAGAAGGTACAATCTTCTACAAGAGTGTACAGCTACTGGCGTACGCCGATGATATCGATATCATCGGAAGCAACAATCGCGCCGTTTGTTCTGCTTTTTCCCGCATGGATAATGAGGCGAAGCGAATGGGTCTGGAGGTGAATGAGGACAAGACGAAATATCTCCTGTCATCAAGCAAACAGTCGGCGCATTCGCGTCTTGGCTCCCACGTCACTGTTGACAGTCATAACTTCGAGGTCGTAGATAATTTCGTATACCTGGGAACCAGCATCAACAACACGAACAATGTCAGCCTCGAAATCCAGCGCAGAATAACTCTTGCCAACAGGTGCTACTTTGGACTGAGTAGGCAATTGAACAGTAAAGTCCTCTCTCGACGAACCAAAATCAAGCTCTACAAGTCGCTTATCATTCCCGTCCTACTTTACGGTGCAGAAGCTTGGACGATGTCAACATCAGATGAGACGACGCTAGGAGTTTTCGAGAGGAAAATTTTGCGCAAGATTTATGGTCCTCAGAACATTGGCAACGGCGAATACCTCAGACGATGGAACGATGAGCTGTACGAGTTATACGACGACATTGACATAGTTCAGCGAATAAAAAGACAGCGGCTACGCTGGCTAGGTCATGTTGTCCGAATGGACGAAAACACTCCAGCCCTGAAGGTGTTCGATGCAGTACCCGCCGGAGGAAGCCGAGGAAGGGGAAGGCCTCCACTCCGTTGGAGGGACCAGGTGGAGAGTGACCTGGTTACACTTGGGATCTCCAACTGGCGCCGAACTGCGAAGGAGAGAGAGGTGGCGCACTATCGTCGATTCGGCTATAACCGGCTAAACGGTTGCAAGGCCAATCACACACAGTTTTTTATTCAAATTACAGAGATGGACAGGAAAAGGAGCGAAAACGTGCAACAAACCATATTTTACATCAACGAAGGCAGCGCAAAATTTTGTGTTAGCTGCTGAAGGTCAAGTTTAATAAAAAAACACATGCAAAAATTGCTGATTAAATCATACAATGAATTTATAATTTATTTAAATCTGCAATTCTTATTATTTTCCACTGTTGAAAATATTTTTTAAAATTATCCATTGCATACGCATAGGCGTCGGTTATATTTATGTGCGATTTGGTGACATTTAACTATTTAAATGTCATTTTAAGTTTAAAAAAATAGCGTTATCACGGAAAAACGAATATTAAATTTCTTGCTTGAAGAAAGGTACACATATTACTAAAAAAAATATATTTTCCATACTTACGGGAAGTTTCCGATTTAAATACGCTCGCTTAAAGTGTACTGATATTTGCTAATCTGCGCTCATATAAATTTAACGTTAGACAAATCTAAAGTTTACATACCTGAAAAGAGAACAAAAAAAATGATTAGTATGATACTTTAAGGTTAAGTTTAATCTGTTAGAAATTTGATAAATTTATTGAATATAAAACATAATTTATGTGAATAAACGAGTACAACTTTCAAGGCGTCCTCATTAATTTTACAGAGCTTCCTTTATAATTTTTGACATGTATTTAAAATAAAATTTCTGCAGTATTAACTGCCACACCTTCGCCTAAAACCAGCTGGCAATCATAATACTTTTCATCCAAATGAAATATGGCGTTCATGTTATTATTTCATTAATTTATTTAGCGGTTAATCAAATCAACTCTGCAAACATAAAATTGTTTCAGCTTGTTACCACGGGAAACGAAAGCAATCGCATATAAGGCATAAGACAAACGAAATCAAAGAAGCCCACGTCTTTGGAGCCATACAACGCCAGTGAAGCTTTCACTCATATTTACGCATGTAAACATATTAATTTCGTTATGTACTATATGGGTGTTTTCAGAAATTATTTCTACTAGCCACATAAACATATATGTACACACACTTAACACATTCTACGCGCGCAAGTAGTACACTTTTGTTTGCCTTTTTTCAAGTCATATTTCACTTTCTCTGTGATTTCTGCCAACAGCCTCTTTAATTTGCGGTACATAATCACTTCTCTCTAGGCTTTTGTTTTCGTCTGCACTTGTGTATGCGTTCCCCACCCACAGCAGACAATTCGGCATTAGCTCGATGCTACGCTACGCTCTGGCATACAATGGTCCACCACTTTCCTTTTCTTCGCCTTTCTCTGTGTGTGTGTACGCCTTCGGTATTGCGCCTAAAATTTGACCGCATTTTATAAACGTGCTGCCGTTTCTTTGTAATTTTCTTCAGTTTTGGGTTGAAAATTTTGCGCCTGTTTATATGTTTGCCTACACAAACACACACACACATAAGACCATACAACTAGCTATGGTTTGTGTGTGTGTGTGTGTGTAAATGAAGCAGTGTCATCATCCCCTTTACCGTTTCTGTGGTTGCCACAGCTGCTGCTGTTTTTCACTGTCTGCCTTTTGGCGCCGCCACTAACCCAATTTAAGTCTAAGTGCACGCGAACATACGAAACTTATACACGTACATACATATAAATTCGTGTGCGTGTGTAGAAAGAAACGGGGAAGTATAAGTGATTGGCTAGGCTTTAATTGGTGGTAGGAAAATGAAAATTTATTGTAAACAAGAATAGTGTGCAGCTACACTCCCAGTTGTGTAGCTAGGACCATGTGAATCAATAACGTCTTTTATCATGTGTATTTGTGCTTCTGCACACACTAACTTTTAAGCATATATATATGTATGTATGTATGTATGTAAACATTGCTCTTTGTAGTCGTCTGCATTATTTACTTTTTGTAAGGCCAACCACTGCTAATTCCATTACGGACATTCACCCACTTTTTCTGCTGCCGTCTCCACATTTGCTTTCAATTTCCTTTTCATTTCTGGTGGCATCCCTTGGTGTGTGTTTTTACGAGTTTCTTGTACCCCTTATGCATTATTTATTTAATAGTTATTCCTCTACCGTTACGGGGTGCAGAGACTATAGCAAATGGTAACATTGGCATGTGGGAGATTTTTCTCGCATATCTAAAGAGTCGATGCTTTCTTTATAGACTGAGAACAAGAGACAAATTCTGATTATACGATCTTGCTAAAAAAAAAAAATTGTTTCGAATTCTTGGTTAGTCAGGTAGTACAATATAATTTTTAACTGCAAATTCTCAGTATATTTGAACTCTAATTAAGGACTCCGAAAATCCACGAGCAACGGGTTTCAAGCGAATCCGATAATTTTCTGTCATATTGGATCCGCCATTTGGAATAAAAAAAACCGGCACCGGATTCGTAATCCGTGACCCCGAAAACCCCTGAAGAACGTGTTTGAAGCGATTCTCTAATCGCTAATCTTATGGAGTAAAATGGACCTCAGATTCGAAAAAGAACATAATGTACACATAGTAAGACCCTCAGGTTATAACATTCTTTTTCTGTGAAGCTGTGTAATTAATTCTTAATATCATTATTATTTACAAATGAACGGAGAATCTGCAATCAATTGCATAATAAATGTAGCAATTAAAAAATAATATTTAGCTTCCTTTTACTTAATATTAAATGAAAGTAAATATGCCACTCATACTAAAGCAATTTAGCTCTAAGCATTGTTTTCTACAATATCTTGACCATTAAATTCCTGCGCTGCTCACTTCTCAACTACAATCTTCTCTGACTCTTTTTTCTCGATCCATCTCGCTACCACCAGCTAGAATTTGCTATTCTCATTTGCCGCCAAAAGTAATTAAGCATCTTTTACCCCCTTTCCACCCATTTTTCATTGCCACTTAAGTTGCCATCTGCTCTTCAACATTTCACTTCACTTTTATCGGCTCTCCAACTTTTCCTGTAAGTGCCAGCATAAGGTTCCTACGAAGAAATAGTTTAAAATCAACTTGTTTGTGGGTGTATACAGTTATAGTATCTGACGGAAAACTTTCTTGAAACATATTTGATTCGTTTTTTTCCAAAGACCACAAAGTGGAAAAGAAATAAATGTAGGAAAAGTGGGCAGTGGAAGTAAAAGTTTAAATTGAGACTGTTAATTAGCTCGGCGTGGTGGAGAGAGCTCCGAACAAACTTATTTTATAATATGTATGTATGTAAATGCAGCTATCAGGCAGCCAAGATACAAAATTAGTATTCATTTTAATTGGAAAATAATTTCACAATGAAAGCTCATGAAAACCTTAAAAGGCTAAGCACTGTTTGGAGTTGGATGAAATGGTTAAGGAATTGGTAAATGTACTACACATTTATGAGAGCGCTTAATATACGAAATTTGTAAGAAGGAGAAAAAGTAAAAGTGAACAATTACCATTATAACGATTGAATAACAGATTAAAGCTCAAAGCTTATTTGAAATAAAACTAAAGCTTTGTAACTGTTAGAACCTTTAAACTTGAGCTCCGTAAATTAATTTTAACGGAATATATTAAAATAAAATGAATCTATATTAAAATATCGCATTACATTTGAAACACTACAAGCTTTCATTAATTCATAAAAGCTTTTTTTAATGTTCTTGGATAATACATTATTTTAGTATTTATTACAATATCTATGGATTTCAGTAACATTATCAGTAAATGTAAAATCTGCAAATAGTTCCCATAACTTTCGAAGGTCTCGTTGTTCTCTCCCTTCAACTCCAACATAACAAGCACTTACAGCTGGTCTTAATTTGTATCATTTGACAATTTTCGCAACAATTGCAACCAGAAATTTTACCAACAAACGCGAAACTAAAGCTCCTGCAAACGCTTCGTCATGACGCAGCAACAACACGAAAATTAAACCAATGTACAGGTCAAGCGCCTGAAACGATTGTAATTTTCCAATTGACAGGGAGGCCCAATGATAGCGGCGAACCAACCAACGACGTGCAGGCAATTTAGAAATGTCGAAAATCTGAAAATTCGCAAATTGTTCATGTCAAATAATGCGATTACGCTGTCAGTGTGATCATGTGTAATTGTCTGGCCATCAAAATGATATGTACTGTGTTGAATGTACTATAGGTATTCGAATGTTGGCGCAAGTTAATACAATGTTAAAATGCTTAAAGCTCGGAGGAAAGCTTAAAATTATTTTGGAAAATAGAATAGGATTGCCTGTGTTGGTGAAATTGACTTTATGGTTTGTATGACTTGTAAATATTTATTTACGATTTCCTTAGTGGGTCATTTCAAACAGCGTCGCATTACAACTAGCAATTAAATTGAGCTTTCACAGGCAGCAGAAAAGCAATTTACTTCAAAAAACCAATACTGAGTGTGGACGGTGTGTGAAATTGGCTTATTGAAGGCACATGTAAATAAAATAAAAATAATAAGTAAGGAAGGGCTAAGTTCGGGTGTAACCGAACATTTTATACTCTCGCAATTTATTTATTTAACTTTATTTATATTATATAATACACAATTTGACCCACATATTCGTCATATATATTGTATAAAGTCCATTGAAAGTTGGAAACCATAATATTAGGTTAGAAGCACCGAGGTCCTCGTGTTCGATACATGGGGCCTTAAAAACCTATGGTCCGATTTTTAGAATGGGGCTGCCACACTATTAATATAGTATTTGTGCAAAGTTCTGCACCGATATCTTCACTAGTGCATACTTTATATATAGTAAAATAAACGATTCAGATTGTCTTCAAAGTTCTGGTATATAAGAAGTAAGCGTGGTTGTGAAGCGATTTGGCCTATTTTCACAACATATCATTGGGATGTAAGGAAACTATTACAAACCAAGTTTCATTGAAATCGGTCGAGTAGTTCCTGAGATATGGTTTTTGACCCATAAGTGGGCGACGCCACGCCCATTTTCCATTTTGTAAAAAAATCTGAGTGCAGCTTTCATCTGCCATTTCTTATGTGAAATTTAGTGTTTCTGACGTTTTTCGTTAGTGAGTTAACCCACTTTTAGTAATTTTCAACCTAACTTTTGTATGGGAGGTGGGCGTGGTTATTATCTGATTTCTTTCGTTTTTGAACTGTATTAGAAAGTAGATAAAAAAAACGACTGCAGAAAGTTTGGTTTATATAGCTCTATTGGTTTGCGAGATATTTACAAAAGCTTAGTAGGGGGCGGGGCCATGCCCACTTCCCCAAAAAAATTACATCCAAATATGCCCCTTCATAGTGCGATCCTTCATACCAAATTTTATTTCGGTTTTCGCCATTTTGTGGGCGTGGCAGTGGTCCGATTTTGCTCATTTTCGGCACCTTCTTATGGTGCCAAGAAATAAGTGTGCCAAGTTTCATCAAGATATCTTAATTTTTACTCAAGTTATAGCCTGCACAGACGGACGGACGGACAGACAGACACTCGGATTTGAACTCCACTCTTCACCCTGATCACTTTGGTATATATATCTAACTCGTTTAGTTTTGGGTGTTACCAACAACCGTTATGTGAACAAAACTATAATACTCTCTTTAGCAACATTTGTTGCGAGAGTATAAAAAAAAATGTTTTCTAGTGCATGTAAAATATATTTTGAATTAAATGTTTAAAATTTTTAAGAAAAAATTACAAAAAGGAGTTATATTGTATAGTGTACTAATCTTATTACGTTTAATGGAGCAGCCTGTAGAATTTTTACTATACAAGTGATAATAAGTAAATCACAACAGGACAGCAGTGTATGAAATTTTCAGGAAAAAATACAATTTATAAATAATTTGGTAAACTTAATTAAAATATTGCGCAAACTGTCTAAAATTGAATTATACTTCCTGGATATATGTATAAGCATGCCTCCATATATTAAGGTTTGTGCATGAGTTTGTTTCCCTAATAAATGAACTAAATGGAATCAACAGTCGATTGTTGATAATTAGAAGCGGATATTGGTTTGCGGGAAATGCAATTAAACGGAACTGAAGCAATTATGCGCACACAAATATACAAAAAATATTTAAATCAAAAAAGTTGTGTTTTTAATACACAACTGAGGCAGATGAATATTGGAAATTTCTGAATTTTATACAAACAATTATTTAGTGGAATTTTTTCAGTTGAATATACAGTTAATTGTAGGTAGGCGCTGTCAATTTACTCTCCTAAACATATATTACACAGAATTACTAAAAAACTTATAAAAAGTGAGATATTTTTTGTTCGAATGGTTTGTTTTTTTTTTTTGAATTTGTGCACAAATATTTAACGAAATTAATTAACTCTTTATCGCATTCTACTTTCGTTGCACACGATTTCAACTAATTATATCATTTAGCAATTTTAATATGTTAAATATGTGAGCCAATTAAGCTTTCAAGTACAGCGGCGTTTGAAAAAGTTTTAAATTATATCATAAGAAGCGGTGAGCTGCATATATAAAAAAGCTCGTGAGAATAATAATTAGAAAATAATATTCACTTTTTTTATCAAACACGCCTATTTAAAAAGTAATATGTTTGAAAGCTTTTTACATTATACAAAAAAAAAAAAAAACAATTACGTATGATGTTACGTTCATACAACAAAAAAAAATATGTTTTTTGTTGGTAATCGCTTTGCCAAAATTAATTGGTAACTGTGTCACTATTTAACAATGAACTCGTACATTGCTTAATTGGCATAAATAAATTTCGTTACAACAACTATTTTCTACTTAATTTATAGCACACAATGTATAACAAAAAATGTTTAATGCCTTTTAAGTTTATTAAGGAATTGAGAGATACATTGCAACGGTGGTTCTGTAAAATATGAATTTATTTGTCAAAAGCCGCGACCAACACATTTTGGGTATTGGGTATTGTTCATACCCTTTTTAGTTATTCGCTTCACGAGACTACAGAGTTAGTCAAAATTATTTACACATCGAACGTTTTTTTTACAAGTTTCACACAAAAAGCTTTATATTGTTGTTGTTGTTGATACCATGCAACAAAATCATATGTTGTTGCAAACCTTCATCTATTCCTAAGCGAAAGAAGTTAGTTTGGTGAGAATAGCTGGACATATAACAGAGAAATGGGCAAATTAACCGATGGCTCTTAGTAGTCAAAAGTATTTACACACGGCGATTTAGCCTTTATCCTTGGATTTGGTTTGAGGAAGAGTAGTAATTGGATTCTATTGCATTCATAACAATCTAACTCAGCCTTAAAATATAAAAATTGGTAAATAAAATGTCGAAAACAAAGGAATTATCGACTATAACTAGATCGGAGACTGTTACTAAGTTTAAGACTGGTGTTTCGGCTTCGGAGTTAGTAAAAATTTGTAGAATTTAAAGGAATACTGTTTATAATGTTATTAAAAAGAAGGACACAAACAATTACAAGGAAAATTTAAAGAGAACTGGGCGGAAACCTGTGATAACCCAAAGAGAATACAGAAGATTAGTAGGAACTGCCATACAAAATCCCACATTAGTCCTGTTAATATTGCAGTAGCATCGAATCAGCATAGTGCATGAACAGTCAAGGATGCTACACTACTTTGCACTGCTCAGGACATTAAAAAAGTTAACAGAAATACCTGACGTTTGGCAAAAATTGGTCAATATTTTCGAAAATAAAAAAGCGATATGCCAGTCTTTTGCCTTAAATTAGATCCTGGAGCTTGTCAATTCGGACCATAAAGCAGGCTGCTATTGATGCCAATGGTAATGTAACCAATTATGAATTTATCGCCTTAAAATAGGAACTTATACTGAACATTAAAATTTTAAAATTATCATTAAATAAGAACAGGAGAATAGAGTTCAAGTTGTGTGTAACATATTTCTAGGTATTCTTGCCAATCTGACTTCATTCTCTCAGGAATAGATCAAGGTTTACAATATAGCATTTTGTTACCCTGCGATAACAACAACAACAAACAAAAGCTTTTTCTATGAAACTTGTAAAAAAAACGTCCGATGTGTAAATAATTTTGACTACCTCTGTATATTAAGTAGGGTGCCATTGGAATATATTGATTTTATATGTTTTCAAGTGAAAAAAAAAAATTTAAATTTCACAAATACGAATTCAACTATTTTCTACTTAATCCTATTTATGCGAAGGGTACTTCGCAAATGTTAAGCTGTCGAAAATATATTTAAAATATGTCGCATAAATTTGCATATGCACGAAAATAGGTTTTGGCGCACAAAACTATGCCACAGAATTTGAACCAACGACACAAAATTTGTTAAAAAAATGTCTAAGCCTAATACTTAACATTTTCAAATAAGCAAATATTGAAGTTTATTTTTGGTGAAAATTAAATAAAGATGTATATAACATATATATTATTCTATGCTGACAAGTAAATATAACTGATGGTGTGTAAACAGATTTTAGATTTAGCATTTTAAGAATTCATAAGCATTCTATACATACATAGGAGTATATAGTAATTTTCTTCAAGCAATGGAATAAGTCGCGCTCGCCTTGAATTAATTGAATATTTGCAAATAATTTGCGTGATTGAGTAATTTAATTTGTCTTTGATGTGCTCTATAATTTATATACGTGTATATTATATTATACATATGTGTTGAAAATTTAATCATACGGAGTTTCTTTGTAGATAATATAATAATGAGCTTCATTGAATTTAAAGGCATCGAAAGAGAGAGTCATGAGTCATAGAGATGAACAAAACACATTTGGCACATCAGCAGATAGCTTGCCTACTTTTAGGCGTACAAACACTTTGAATATATTCGAGCGCTCTTCCATGGAAACGATGAGCAAAACAGAGATATAACCAAATAAGCCAACGGATACTTTTTGCGTGATTAACGGACATAATTGTGTTAGTTGGGCGCGTGTCTAAAGAGCAGTTGAAGTATGCAGTCTACAGTAGAGCGTGGTTACTGTTTGTAACTGTTAAAGGGCCTACACTTCAATGGTATCGTATAACACAGATACAAAGCAAAGAAATTTAGCAAAATTGCGACCATCAAAAGTAGCATCACGGCGAGAAACATCAAAAGCAAATATGTATGCACGAGTATTTGTGTGCGATTGTGCGCAGAAGAACAACATGAATAAGCAATGAAGAACAGACGCACAGTAGAAAAGGATGTGCCCACATTTGTTGTAGAGGGTAAAAGACGGAAGCAGCGGCACCAAAAAATTTCTATTATAAATACTTATTTGTACGTATGTGTGCGTGTATGAAAGACTCATGGAATGGCATTAAGATATTCGAATGTTTTTGGTAACAAAATTAAAGTGTAATAACAAAAAATTAGGCTGTTTTGGCAAATGGAAGATGAAAGAGAATACACAATAATGCTTTCGTAGGCGTTGAAGTACAGCGTCGAGCGCAAAAGATAAAACAGCAGATATTCCACTCTGATTGATGGAATTCAATGACAAATGGAGGCCGCACTGTTTGACTATTTGCCGGCGCAGTTGCCGATGGGCAACATAATTAAAATTTAACGTGCCACAAATGAAAAAGAAAAACAAATTCAATGTCTGTCCCTAAACGAATCGGACATTTAGCTGGGTTTTGTGTGTAGGCGGCAATCATTGATGGGCGTCAAGCGATAAATGCGCGGCTATAAAAGTGAAAAGCTAGTGAAAGTGAAGATTAAGAAGCGCAACGGAAGGAGCCTACAAAATTGAGTGCCGCCAAAGACGAACAAACAAAAGGAAAAGAAAAATGAAAAATAAGTACGAAGCAACGCTGCCATTTATAGTACCAATAACGCGGTGTGTGAGTGAACTCTGTTGTGTTGAAAAATTACTCACTAATTAAGAGTGGTAAAAGTGCCGTGAGTTTAGTGACATTGACAACATTGTCAATGAGATTTTCTTGTTTACAACGCCAACAAAACACAACCAATTGGTGAGAAAATTACACGAGTTTCAGTGATGATAGCTTGAGGAAAGCGAATCCAAATAAATGAATTGAACTTCTAGCTAAACGAAAAGGATGAAGAAGCTGTGAATGATAAATTAAACTGAGTTGTTTACAAAGGCATGGAGCTTAATTGGAAAAAAAGGTTTGTCTTCATTAAATAAAACAATAAAATAAAATACTTTTATACAAACTGTAATGAAATTGATTTTTTTTATCTTCGAGTGAAATCTTTAGAGAAATAGAAAAATAGGTAAAGAAAAACAACTAAGATATCCATGGTTTCGGTATTAAAACATAATAAAGTTTAATTATAATTTAATTCAAACACTATACTATGAATAATTTGTAGTTGGTTGTTAAGGCAGAAAAGAAGAAGTAGCACTGTGGAGGGTAAGCTAAAAGTACAACTTTCCCAAGAAAACATAATCTTATTTTTAATGTTAGCGACGAACACAACAAGCAGAGTAAAAATAACAGCAAGAAAAATAGAACGATCGGAGTGCTGGAAATGAGATTGTTATCACCTAGAACAAAAAAAAAAAAAAAAACAAAACAATAAGAATGTTAGCAAAAATTCCGTTGAAAAGAAGATGGTGAAAGTAAATAAAAAAAAACTTTGTAAAAATTATGTCACCTAGCCATTGTTCGCAAGGGCGGCGGCAACGCTTGCTGTTACTGCCATGATAATGAAGCCACATTAGCAATACAACTACATACATAAATGAGCACGAAGCAATGCGAGCGCAAAAAAGCACGTTGTAAGCGAAAGTAAATCACAATAAAAAAGAAGCTGTCATAATGAAAAAAGTTAGCTGCCAATAACAGGCATATCAGCAACTCTGTTGAACTCATTATCGGCGTTGGCGGCGTTGCAGCTGTCGAAGAAAATCTGACAGGGCGTCAAATGATTGCTTCGAGCGCTTTTTGCGGTGATGAATAATTTTTTTTTTTTTTCATTTTTATTATACATTTTATTTCTTTATTTGTGGTTTTATGTATGTATTTTTTCACATATCTGAGCAGTGCTTTTAAAGGAGAGTAAAAAAATTAAGCAAAAACGTTTCGCATTCAAGTTCATAAGCAGTGCTGGGAAAAGCAAAAAATTAACACATGTGTATGACAAAACATATGATAGTCAAATTTCAAAATCGATGACAGCTATAGAGAGTTTCAGTGCTAATTACAACCCGTTTCATGTTATCAAAACAGAAAACCTTTTATTCTACTCGTATTCCTGAAACGACTGAGCTCCAGCCAAACGTAAGCGTTTTAGTCGCCATTATTTTTGAATGGTATGAAGCCCATTCAATTTACTAAATGAAATTAATACAAAATTGCAAATATTTGAAATTCAAGTGAAGGTAATCAGTAATCAGCTTGCAATTAATAGAAAATACCTCAAATCTGTGTGATGCAATTAAAATCAACCGCAACTAATTGTAATTTTATTACTTTAATATGGTATGATTTCAACATGACTGCAAGTAGGTGAGTGAAGAATCATTTGGTTCAGCAATTAATTGTAATTAACTTAAATCATTAAATTTCAGTGAAAAGTGGAGCATAAATTTTCACTATATTCTGTTTAATTGGCATTTGGATGCTCAGCTACTCGATTGCGATCACTAAATTCGAGATTATTTCTTTTAATTACATACATATCGCTCATTTACTTGAATAGTGTCACAACTCAAAAAAATAGATTTTTCAGGAGAGCGATTTAAAGTTGTCAATTGTCTCTAATTTAGCAAATATAGAAAAATGCCATCAGTTTATTGACAAATCTAGTGGTCTGTAATATATTAAATACAATGATGAGCATAAATGGACCAAATAGAGTGCACTAATCCTTTTTCTTAGGCATAAATGTGACCCACTTTGAATTATGTCGTTATTTGTGTAAAATTTAATTCAATTTCGCAGTCATAAGTCAAATGTGTCGTTTTTGCTGAAAAAATCAATATGAAAAATTTAATTACTTTTAATTTATTTTAAATTTAATTAATTTTTCATCACTTTATTGTAATACAAAATGTGTCGTTCTTTCTGAAAATAAAATCAAATTCACTTTTTCGCAATATGTGTTGGAACACAAAATATGTCGTTATTTCGTAAACAAAATTATAACTAATTCTGTCACAACTGAGAAGTGTCGTTATTGTAGTTAAAAAATAATCTAACATAACAAGTATAATAACGGCACATTCTTATTTCACGGTTTATTTTCCTGCGCATCTGAATGAAATTTTTATACAATATGGACGCTGAAATTGCGCACATTTCTGCATACTCAACTCAAAAATCGTGTTTTTTGAGTTGTGACACTATTCAAGTAAATGAGCGATATGTACATATATCGTCATTGAAAATTATTTAAACTGATTTTTTTAGTTTTGATAAATTACGTTTTTCGAAAAATTTCAGAGCTACTAATATGAACATTTTCGATAGTGACATGCATTGAACTTTTTCGCTTCAAACCAGCAACTTGAATTCTTGTCATATAAACGTGTGGTTATAGTCCAAATTGACTTCTTTCAATAACCTTTTATAACAGCCAACCTATTGGATTTGCGCAAAGTATAATTTATTTATTTCTGAGGCTTTAAAGTTTATATTCCAAAGTCCTGCATTTTTAAGTTATTGAAGTATCATCCTAAAAAAAATCCATTGAAGCAATATTTTTTATTAAATCCGACGTCCGCTGCTTTTAACTTCAAATTGCACACTTTTTACATGTGCTCTTTGAAAAAAATACGGAATATTTTTGCTGATAAAATTGTATAGCGTGAATAAACATAAAAAGCATAAAAAGCATAAATTAAAAGTCAACAAAAAACATAAACGAATTAAATAATTCGCGTTTCAATGTTGAACAACATATAATGAAAACTCTTTTGTGCTATTTATGGCGGCAAAAAATGTATGCAACACAGTGCATAAGTGTGTTGGTGTATTTTTTAAAACCATTGTATGACTAACTGTATGTATATACATAACTTAACTTACATATAACTTTTTACCGAAAGTTTTTTTTTTGTATTTTTTGTTTTCTACTGTAATTGCCGTAATTGTAAAATGATTAAATTAACAGAATAAAATGTAATTTCGGTATATCGGCAAAAAATTAAAATAATTTTCAATTATAATCAGTATTTTTTTAAACTACAAGTATTTGCGCTCACCATTAGTCCGTGTGGATGGCTCAATCGGTGATGCGCCTACAAAGGTGGCTGCGTGTAGCGTCGTTTGCTGCAGCAGTCCATTAATGAGTAGCAGCCACCAGAGGCGGCAGCTTATTAATCCCATGATACAACTCTCTGAGTGGCGCCAAACGAAATAAAGCAATAAAAACAACCAATGCGCCTGTTGACAGCGTTGACTTTACAAGTTAGGCTATTTTTTTCTATAGTTGAGATCTTGTGTTTCGATGCCCGCGTGGTTTATAGCATCGGGCTTAAGTGTAATTAATATTGTAACTATATGAGAATTGAAAAAGTTAAAGCAACTGAAATGTCGAATTGTGCGGAAAGCGTATTTTTTAATCAATACTTGCTACAGCAGCATCAATATAGCTGCATTTCGCTGTTTATACGCCTGCACGTATGCAATATTTTAAGGTAATTTTTCGCGTAGTTTTGTTGTTTTTGTATTTTCCTTTTTGCTATTTTTTTCGTGTACACTACACATCAATTGAGTTTGCTTGCATTCGTTTTATGTTTTTCTTTTATATTAATTTTTTTTATATTAAATAAAAATTTATAAAGAACAGGATTTTTGAATTGTAAAACTTTTTACGCCACAAAGTATGCAAATATTTCAATTTAATTAGGTTTATTTTTATGCATGTGTATATATACTATATAATTTTATACCCGCGTGCAACTAGTCGCACTGCAAATTATGATATCATTTATTTAATGGTTTAAAACAGGGGCGAACGCAGGGGGGGGGGGTTTTGGGGTGTTAAAACCCCCCCAAAGTAATTGAATTTTTAAATAATAGAATTTAATTCTACATAGTCATTTGAAAAATTGAAATTTGTTGTTTTCAAAGCAATCTTTCTGGCAACGATGTATGAATATGTAAAATAAATGAATACATTAGTCACTAACGGCGTTGCCGTTTTGATACATTTGTATCTTTTTTGATACTTTTTTTCTAAATTTTGTGATTTGATAATTTTTTTGCTCACAAACGGCCTATTTTGATACTTTTCTGCTGATAGAATTTAATTTTTTGAAACTAAGAAAATGTTAAACTAAAAACAAAACTATTGTATCTGGATAGTATTAAAAAGTTGTGGGAATGTAGGCCAATTAAAAAACCCAGAAAAATATAGACATTTTTTTAATTTGCTTCAAAGTAATGAGTTTGCCTTATAACTCTGTGGCTGCTGAACTGGATTTTTTAGATTTAAAGGGGAATTGTGAGTCGAAAATGGACTTCTTTTGAAAATTAGTTCTGAACTGAAAAGTCACCAATAAGATTTCTATTATTTTTTTTAGAGTTTATTGTTAATCATAACACAGGAAAACTAAAAACTCATTTATTATGACTTTCAGTTTTCGTTCCATGAGCAAACTGTTGTGAAATAAATTTAAATTTAAAAAAATTATGCTATTTGCAAAAAATTTGCCTTAACTAAAATGTCTATATTTTTAATAAAAAACAACCAGAAAAAACTGGTCTGAATTAGATACACAACTTTACTTATTATTTGTTTTTTAAATGAAAATTTTCAAAACAGTGCATCGCTTTTTAAAGATTGGAGCAACAATCCCTATATCTGAACACTCGTTTTCCTCACTTCGCAGGCTTAAAACATATTTAAGAAATACAACTGGAGAAACACGCCTGAACGGAATGGCTCTCTTGAATATCCATAGAGATATAGACGTGACGGAGGAAGAGATTTAAAATGTTATGGCCCAAATTAAAAGAAGATTAGACTTCAATTTGTAAATAAAATAATGAAACATTGTCTTTTTACCTAAAACCTCCCCCAAATTTTTTTTCCTGCGTTCGCCACTGGTTTAAAATATTATTAATAGTACGCTAAATACACTATCAATGGCTACAACTGAATAAATTTCAGAAAAGAAAGAGAAGTCCGGAAGTTATTGGGTAACAAACCACTCAGAGTTGAAATATTTGAGCGAAATGAAAAATTGTGAGTATTTCAAATTAATTTTTTTTTATAAACATTTTAACCTATTAGCTCCCGCTGTCATAATTTTTATACATTTAATAAACCCCTCAAAATCATACGATGAAAATTATACTTTTTAAATTACTATTCTACAAATTTTATTAGAGGTGTTCTCGGGCAAACCCTGAAGTCTAGATAAAACCTACATATATTTTATATACATTTTTTTTGCAAATTTTGATACATTTAAAATCTGTTTAATAATAATTAATCAGTTTAATATGAAAAATATGTATGTAAGATAGGCATTTTAAAAAATTATGCGTTGATGAGGACCAATAGCTTGAAAATCTGACTAACTCATGTGAGAGACATCGAGATAACCCCCGACCGAATTACTATAATTTTTCGTTAATTACAAATATGTGCGTGTCACCAGTCATTAAATGATGCAACTAAATTAACGCAATATTTATAAAAAGTTAATAAAAACTGCAAACAAAAGAAGATATTTTCAGCATTTTTTGTATTAAATTTAAAGCATATTTCACATTTACTATAATTCAATATTTTTTATAAATGCATATATTATATATTGACTTATGTTAAGTTGAAATTCAGTAATTTTAATTATTATTATTTTTTTTGCAATTAAACAATGTACTTGTTGTGAGCTAATAATGCAGCTGTGAACAAAAAATAGAAGAACATCACACATACGCATATGTTTTTTGCTATTGTGTGACATTTATATAATTGTACAAATTATGTATAATATTTATGAAATGAGTGTTTAATTAACTTCAACGGAAATACCGAAGCAATTAAGGTTTGTCATCAACCATATATGTACATATTTATGTTTTGACGCACTGATACAGACGGTTAAATGGTGGCAAAAATTGAAATAGTTTTCTCTTATTATATAAAATTTAACTTAAGATATAAGCCACTCATACAAATGAAAAAGACTTGGTAAATTGGTTTCGAAAATTAAAAAAATAAGAGTTTCCCTTTCACTACTAAGAGCATTACCTGAGAACCTACCGACAAGTATGATTTAAGAGCAATTCGTTCCAGAAGACAATTTAACTAAAATATATTAAGGTAATGTATTTTTTTACAAATTCTTTTCCACCAAAATTAAATCCAAAGTTCTTATTAGACGTTTCAGACATTCCCTTAATTTGGTTAATTGTCGTCATATATGTGGGTATGTATGGTTGTAATACTTTCTTATATTCGATATTTGTTCAAATATGTACATATATATGGTATCAAGTAAAACATAAACAAAATGCTTCTACATTCAGCGACTTGTATGTATTCTAGCAATTTCCTACAATTTTGCGCGCCTAAAAGTCGATCTTCGGCTGAGCGTAAAATATATATGATATGGCTATGGAAATCATCTGGTGTCGACATCACTTTCACTTGGCAGCTACAATTAATAATAATGAGCAGCTGCAAGATTGGAGAGTAAATAAGACGAGGAAAGGCATAAGAATAATAAAAAATAACGAGGAAAAGCACACTGGCACTGAAGAGGCAGCGCGTAGAAAGGAACGAATGCTGATAATAATGTAGCTATTGAGGCAGATAACTTTGTGCAATTGCTGGCAAAGGTCAATACAACGCCACAGTTATGTTTGGCAACGCAAAAAAGCAGCAAAATAAATAAATAATGAAGTGAAAACAGCGAAGATGGAGAAAGCAAATACGGAAATTGGTTTTCGATGATGTCGGCGAGAGTGGGAAACACTATAAATATCATTTTGAATTACTGTGCAGGAAAGTGAATGATAAATGGAAGGAATGAAAGAAAATTTTATACTATTTTAATGAATACAAAATTTAGCTCCCCAAAAAATGAGAATTTACCCTGATAACTAAGAATTGGTGACAGGAAGCAGGAGTCACCTTAAGGCTGAACCAAAGGGACACAAAGACGCTGTAGTTGCTCATACAGAGGGACAGACTAGCAAAACAGTCACGCAATGACGGCACATAACACGCCATTGAGCAAACATATAAGTCACACATTTGCAGCTATATGTCGCATAAGCATACATATACATATGTATACATATATGTATAGATGTATGTATTTATTTATTTGAGATGGGGTGCCTCAGAGGCTGTGCATATTAAATAAACTCGTAAAATGTGTAGACTTTTCGTGCCGTTATGTTTTACAGCAGAGAGCGAGTACTCTTTATTTGACGCATAAGCAGTTTGAAAAGCGCGTGCGCCTAAAAGCAAGCATTGGCACGCATGCTGTGTGCTATTGAGCAGATAAATGCTCACATATTTGGCATGCACAATAACTGTATTTTTGTGTTTTCCTTTTTTGGTGGCGACACAGTCAATGGCAGCGTCAGCTTCAACCGACGTACGTGTTAGCTAGTAATAGAGCGTAAAGTGCGTGTTGTCTACATTCAGGCGGCAAGGCGCGGCACTCGCGTGAAATTCTTGGGAAAAACGTGGCATGCACAGAAATATATTAAACATGTTTAGCAAAACTTTTTTATTTTATAATTTGATTGTTATAGAAATTAAAATGAATTAAAAATTCTAATTTTTTGCTTATTTAGTTTCTTCATTTTTAGATTTATTTAATTTTTTATGTGTTTTTTGTGTCATTAACGAACGTTGATCTTCAATGCATTTTTGTAAATTTACTTTTTTTTTTTGGTTTAATATATTAAGTAAAATATATTTCCGCGTTATGGTACATTCTCAAAAAATTAAAAATAAAAATTAATATTTTGTTTTCATCGAATTTGTTAATTAATTCAGTATTTAAAAAATATATATATAATTTTGGCAAAATCCGCCAAAGTTCAATGCGAAATTTGAGAAAAATAGTAATTGTATTGTATTTATTGTAGCTTTAATTAGAATTAATACAAAAACAGTCAGTTTTATACCTAAAAAACTTGTTAGATTTTTGTTTTTGATACCACATATTTGCATAACGTTAGTGTTACTAGTTGCACAGGAGTTCTCAACTCAATGTTTACGTTTGGAAAACTATTCTAAAAATGTTAACACAGTTTTAAAATTTAGATCAATATTATGTTATTTAATAAGCAATTATATTACAATATGTTGTACAATATTTTGCAGTTGTGAGCCAATATTTCCAAAAAATTTTTATTTAATAACATAAACTTTTTATATTTTAATAAACATTTTCATATTACATTTTTTTTCTTATTAATTTTATTTTATGTGAATTTTTTTAATTTTTTTTTATAGTGTTATGAATTTATTTTTCATTAAAATTTTTAAATTTTTATTAAATACTGCAAATATTAAATGTATTAAATAATTATTTATTTCTTGAAATGAACTTCAACAACTTCAGTAAAACTGCGAAATCTCTGTTTCTTACATTCACAAATTCAGTTTCAACACAAATCCTGCAGCAAGTAAATATTGCCAATGTATTAATATTCTGTTTGTTGACATAAACACACGCGCATACGCTTGCCCAACAACACTATGCGTTGCGTGGTAATGACTTTGCTGGCACTTCCAAACTATTGGATTTTCACACGAGGATATTTTCTACAAATTTACACACACTTATACCTTTTCCTCAACTAATGTATGTATATTAGCAACTAATTTAGTTTTGTTAGATGAAAAATTACACTATTTTTAAATCGAACACAATTCATTAAATTACAAGAAAAAAAAATGTTTTCCTAAAATTTTCTTAATTCACGATTTTTGAGGAATCGCGAAAAATGTTCACCCGCTTCGCACGTCCGTTTCAATTAAAAGTTCGCTGTTAACTAAATGTTACTCGAAATCAAACAACAACAGCAGCATCGCAGCATCCAACTGACCAGCAAATCTACAAAGCCACGCAGCAGCAGATAGTCAGAGAGGCAGCGCTGCAAATAAGGATGTCACAACAACAACAGCACCAAGAATTGAGCACCAAAAAAGTCTACAAACGCTGTTGGTGGTAGATTCACACATGTGTGTGTGCGTGTGGGCATAAGCACAGCATAACAGCATCACAAACAGTATCAGAGTTCGTGTTACGAAAGATTTGCTGAGCGGATGTGGTCGTGTGAGAGTGAGTAAAATTAAAAAAAAAAAAAACAATAAATAATCACAACAACACTGCTATCAAAACACAAGCGTGTACGTGCGTATGTATGTGTGTGCGCTTCTTATCAATTGAAGAGCAGAAGTCGCCGAATGTGTCGGCGTCACTGTCGTCGCAGCATTGTTTTGTTGATAGTTAAATGTCGATGCGAGGCTAGTTGTTGTTGTTGGTGTTGTTTTTATTGCTTTACTCATATCGCTGTTGTGCGGCTGCTGCGCATATTGTTGTCATTGTTTTAACTGTTACGATGATTTTTTTGAGTCGTATTTTTTGTTTGTATTTTCGTTTTGTTCTAAACTCGCTTATCCGCACATGTCGATTTGTTGTGCTGCACTCATGCTCACTTGCTCACGAATTCCCTTATCGGTAGCTCTCTCGCGCTTTCTTTATGCTCTGCTTCACAAAAAAAATTATATTGCGCAAAAGCACCGCATTCCCATTTATCTCATGACATAAATAACTGCAATTGCAATATTCTCTTGGTTGCGATAAATTTTTTCTTCATGAAAAAATATCGCATGTGACTTTTTTAAATAATGAGTATAAAATTTTCTTTTTTTTTCTTTTTTTATATATTAACAAGTAAGGAAGGACTAAGTTCGGTTGTGACCGAACATTTTATACTCTCGCAATTTATTTATTTAATTTATTAATATAGTACACAATTTGACCTACATATTCGACATATACATATATGGCATAAAGTCCATTGAAAGTTGGAAACCCTAATATTAGGTCAGAAGCACCGAGGTCCTATGGTCCGATTTCGGCGATTTTTAGAAAGGGGCTGCCACACTATAAATGCAATATTTATGCAAAGTTCTGTTCCGATATCTTCACTAGTGCTTACTTAACATATTGTAAAGTAAACTATTCCGATCGACTTCAAAGTTCCGCTATATAGGAAGTAGGCTTGGTCGTGAATCGATTTCATTCATTTCCCACACGTGTCATCAGTGTGTCAAGAAAATATTATATACCGAATTTCATTGAAATCGGTCGAGTAGTTTCGGAGATAGGGGTTTTGACCCATTTAAAATTTAGTATACCAATTTGGGTATAGCCCTTTATAGTGATATTTAAGGTTCCTGGTGTTTTCACTTACTGAATTAAAGCTTTTTTAGTATTTTTCAACATAACTTTTGTATTGGAGGTGGGTGTGGTTTTAATCCGATTTTCTCCATTTTTGAAATGTATAAGGAAATGCCTGAAAAAAACTCCTGAAAGTTTCGTTGATATAGCTTTAGTAGTTTACGAGATATGTACAGAAAACTTAGTAGGGGGCGGGCCACGCCCACTTCCCCAAAAAAATTACATCCAAATATGCCCCTTCATAGATCCCTCATACCAAATTTTATTTCCATTGCTTTATTTATGGCTTAGTTATGGCGCTTTCTGTGTTTTCGATTTTCGCAATTTTGTGAGCGTGGCAGTGGTCTGATTTAGCAACCTTCCTATGGTGCCAATTGAGCGTGCGTCAGAAGATATATTAGCACAGCACAGTGTTGCACCAGAAGTGCTGCCCTGTTCGTTTGAACATCTGGTATTGTTCGCTTGATTCACTACTTTCCAAGGCTTGATGATTCAAAGACAGCTATTTTCTACTTATATACAGATATTGGCTTCTCTGACCAGCAAGAAATGGAGCAGCCAGTCAGAAATGGAACAGTCAGTTTTACAAATCAGTGTCACTTTCCAAAATCCTTGAATGATTTGTGTATAAAATCAACCAATATTCATTTTAAATAAACAAATAATGAAGAGTGACAACCTTTCGCCAAAGCTTCAACAGGATGAACTGATTCGTTTCTGTGCACAATCCACGTCTCATCCCTTTTGATGTATATGAAACCATTCAAATGTGAAATCAAAGTGTCTGCATTTAGGGTAAATGACACTGCACGATAGATGACACAGAGACACAGCTACCGGATTAACGATCTAGCTCTGACAATATGCCATTCACCGTACGACAATTAGCGCTAGATTTCAAAAATTATTTACATCCGTAATATCATGAGATTTACAGCTTAATAGACATAGGAGAAGCCCCATTTGAACTAATTCAGTACATTTCCATGTGAAGATGTTACGGATTAGTCAGTCTTAATTGTTGTCTTTTCATATAATACAACTTTACACACAATTTTACTCACCAAGCTGAAAGAATTCACAAAAAATTTGCTTTAATGACAAAAATCCGGTTGAAAGCGAACTATTATTAGTATACAACTTAACTACTACGCATGCTATTTATAAATTGCTTGGGAGTCGTAGTAGCATCAGAATAACTGTACTTTTGTTTAGACCTAGAAAATGTGATCAGATCTCAGCTAAACAAATAAGAACAAAAGAAACACTTTTGCACAGCGAATAATTGTTAGGTAAATAAATTATTAAGAATTAAATCCAAAGACAAGTAAATAGAAATCCAAACACACACACAAATACTGGAACTTTTTGGAAAATCGCGCGCACACCCACGCCCACATTGGGTTAGATATTGTAAGAAAGGCAGTAAAATTTTATTCACGTCGCGTCTTAAAGCATTTGCGAAAGTAAAAGTCATATTGTTGTTGTTGTGTGCTTATTTAATCTTTCTTGTTTCAGCCACTGCTTATGCTGTCTTTTATTGTATGACAACAGTGGTAGAACCATGCATTTTGGCGAAAGCACACAGTGTGGTGTTTATGGCAAAGAACGTGATTTAAAAAAAAAAGGATCAAAATATTTAAAACGAAATATAAAATCATATGTCACATATATATTTGGTGCAGGAACCGCTTTAAGCGATTATAGCCGAGTCCACAACAGCGCGCCATTCTTTTCTACTTTTGACAGTTTGGCGCCAAGTGAAGCCAGGTCCTTCTCCACCTGGTCCTTCCATCGGAGTGGAAGTCTCCCTCTTCCTCGGTTTCCACCAGCGGGTACTGCATCGAACACTTTCAGAGCTGGAGTGTTTTCACCTAGGCAGCGTAGCAATGTCGTCGTATAAATCGCACAGCTCATCGTACCATCGTCTGCGGTATTCGCCGTTGCCAATGTTTAGAGGACTATAAATCTTGCGCAAAACCTTTCTCTCGAAAACCCTAAGAGTCGTCTCATCGGATGTTGTCATCGTCCACGCTTCAGCGCCACGGGAATAATGAGCGACTTGTAGAGTTTGATTTTTTTCTTTTCAATTGCCTACTCAGTATAAGTAGCACCTGTTGGCAAGAGTGATTCTGCGTTGTATTTTGAGGCTGACCTTGTTGGCGTTGTTAACGCTGGTACCCAAGTAGAGGAAACTATCTACGATTTCAAAGTTATGACTGTCAACAGGATATGTAAATTAATTATAATATTACTGAGCAAATATTAGATACGATAATTACGAAGAAGCTTAATACAAGTACAATAATCAAACAAGTTCAATTGCATATTAGAACTCCACATAGATAATAACCCGACAGTCGGCATAAATACCAGATAGATAGATATAAAAAAAAATATTTACGCCACTCTGGCCACTAATCTCCTGTACACGAAACACTGTGCTTCAGCGGTATCTTTGTTTATATTTGCTTACGCAGCAGCTGTTAACAAACGGCATAAGTCGGCTGTAAATGTATAAAAACTGTTGCTGATCTACTAATGTTTGAAAGTTTTGGGTGTCATTCGGATATACAGCGTAGCAGACCGCGTTCTACAGCAGTTAGACGAGCCTGTGTGAGACTGGTGTAAAAATCAAAAATTCTTAGTTCTACAAAACGGCGTTAATTTAGTAAAGTATTAGTAATAAAATCAAAGCAAAATGGGTCAGCCTCAAATGGATTTTGATGCGGTTTTGGAGAAGTGCGGCAACTTCGGACGCTTTCAGTTCCTCATATTATTATGTTTCGCGATGACGAATATCCTTTCGTCGATGCATTATTTTTCACAGACGATAATTAGTTTTACACCGGAGCATTGGTGAGTTGGTGAAGGATATTTCTTGCAATTAGTGTTACTTATGGTGATAAATTGGAAATGTGAATTTCAGAACATCTTAATTAAATATTAACTGTGAGATGTTAAGTAATCGAGATTGTTAAAATTCATCCATTAAAAATTCAAATTAATTGTGATAATGAAAATTCCAGTGTGAGATAAGCGCACACAGGACCACAGGATCTGTTGCCAGTATTAAGCCTACTTACCTGTAACTTCATTTTTTTATTTAAATTTATTTTTCTAAATTTATATCAGGTGCTATCATGAGAAATTGGCCAACGTCAGCTTTGACGAAATTCGCGCGGTTTACGCACAAACTGAGAGTCCTCACTGTACACTTCTCGACGATGTAGTCGATGGCAAGGCCATAGTTGCGGAAGTTGGTCAATGCAGACAATGGATCTACGAATATGAGAGTGGATACAGAAGCGTCACCTCGGATGTAAATATTTAGTCGAGTTTATATCTAGATAAATGTGTGAAGAAATCTGTTTACGTATACGCTTTCAGCTCAATTGGGTGTGTGATGACGCCTTTCAGTCGGCTGTCGGTCAATCGCTGTACTTTGTGGGTTCCGTTACAGGAACAGTGTTTTTTGGATTCTTAGCCGATAAAGTTGGACGTCTGCCTGCAATGCTTTGCACAACTTTCACTGGCGCTTTTGGTGATTTTCTGACAAGTTTTGCTAATAATTTGCCAACATTTGCGCTATTCCGTTTCATATCCGGCTTATCCACAGACACCTTGTTCTATCTCATGTACATAATGGGTACGTTGTATGAAAAATAATCTGAGTTTGTAATGTGTTGTTCATAATCTTGTTTGTAGTGTTTGAATACTTGAGCCCACAGAAGCGTACACTCGGCTTGAACCTGATAACCGGTGTGTTCTATTTCATCGGTTTGGCACTCTCACCATGGTATGCGCTTTGGTCCGGTTCGTGGCGTAATTATTTGTACATCGCTTCCGTGCCCGCCTTGATTGCAATCGTTTACCCGTTTCTGATTTGTGAGAGCGCACAGTGGCTGATCGCAACACACCGATATGATCGCACCGTCAAATGTCTGAAACATGTTGCCAAAGTCAATAAGCGCGAAGTGAAAGACGAAGTATTCGACGAGTTCTTGGCGTATTATCAGAAGAAGGAAAGTGATGAGCGAAAATTGAAGACCACCAAGGACACCTTCTGGGGCATGTTCCGCACACCACGCTTGCGCAAATTCACCATTATAATGGTTATCAAATCGTAAGTAACTGTTGACACAGTTAATAAATTAATTATTTAACAATTTTCTCTTCCCTCGGATGCTTTCTTCCCACAGCATGATCATCTCGCTCGCAGTTGATGTTGTCAGTAAGAATATGGAGGGCATGGGTACCTCACCATTTCTACTCTTCTCAGCTACTTCGGTGGTGTATATTATTGGTGGTTTTAGTATTATACTGCTACAGAATCGTATCGGTCGTAAAGGAATGGCTTTCAGCACATTACTTCTAAGCGCAATTATTGTTGCGGTTACTGGTTTTCTGACAGCCATACTCGACACCGACCAGCATTCCACTATTCTAGCCATTATGGTTGGTCTCGGCCGATATGGCGCTGTAGTAAGTTACGAGGCGGAGGCTCAATACGCTTCCGAATTTATACCGACCTCAGTACGCGGTCGTGGCATGGCCAATATACATGTTGCCGGTTTCGGTTTCACCAGCCTTAGTTCATATGTGATATACTTGGGCTATTTCTACAAACCACTGCCGTCCATCTTTGTCGCCATAATATTGTTTTTGGGTGCAATCTTATGTTTGACGCTACCCGAAACGATGAACCAGTACGTAACAATATATAATAATGTCTGACTATTAATAATATTTCAAACGGATAACTATTTGTTGTGTTTGCAGGAAATTGCCCGAGACCTTGAAAGATGGCGAGGAGTTTGCGCGACACCAACGCTGGTACTACTTCCCATGCTTCGATAGGAAGAAGGAGTGCAAAGATGCTGAAATCAGCGATAGAACCTAGGGTTCAACTAGTGTGCGTGTGTATTTGGGATTTTATTAGATGAAATTTAAATTTTACATCACAGTTCAGACGAAGATGACTGTCAAAAATGTGTGCTATGATATATTTATAGGAACTGTTGAAACTAAAATTATACACTATTTTATTGTGTTTATTTTATGTTAATTATTGTGTGCCTTGTTGAGCGTGTATATTGCAATTTGGTTTACTTCTTTATAAGTGTTTAATAAAAAATGTTAAGATATAGTACATGGTGATTTTTTCTAGTAAAAATTATAAATATTTAAAGACAATTAGAAAGACTGCGCTAACCGCACAGGTGCTGTGCTCTTTTGAAGAAACATGTCTTTGGTTCTTCTCTTCTTCTTCTTTACTGGCGTAAAAACGGCTAACGCGGTTATAGCCGAGTCCACAACAGCGCGCCACGCATCTCTCCTTTTGGCAGTTTGGCGCCAATTGGTAATACCAAGTGAAGACAGGTCCTTCTCCACCTGGTCCTTCCATCGGAGTGGAAGTCTCCCTCTTCCTCGGCTTCCACCAGCGGGTACTGCATCGAAAACTTTCAGAGCTGGGGCACTTTCGTCCATTCGAACAATATGACCCAGCCAGCGTAGGTTCTTTTCTTGCTCTAGTGTAATTTAAATTTGCTTATACTTTCTTCAAGCCGCGCCTAAGCGTTGAATTGATCAGAAGCTTTGAAGAAATAGCGTGATATAAGAAGGAGAAATTCTAGGAAGGGTTCCTCGAAATATTTTGCTTATATATATATATATTTGGCGTAGGAACCGCTTTAAGCGATTATAACCGAATCCACCAGAGCGCGCCACTCATTCCTCCTTTTTGCTTTTTGGCGCCAACTGGAAACACCAAGTGAAGCCAGGTCACTTTGCACTTGGTCTTTCCACCGGAGTGGAGGTCGTCCTCTTCCGCGGCTTCCTCCAGCGGGTACTGCATCGAATACTTTCAGAGCTGGAGTGTTTTCTTTCATCCGTACAATATGACCTAGCCAGCGTAGCCGCTGTCTTTTTATTCGCTGAACTATTGTCGTCGTATAAATCGTACAGCTCATCGTTCCATCGTCCGCGGTATTCGCCGTTGCCAATGTTTAGAGGACCATAAATCTTGCGCAAAACCATTCTCTCGAAAACCCGTCGTCTCATCGGATGTTGTCATCGTCCATGCTTCAGCGCCATACATCAGGACGGGAATAATGAGCGACTTATAGAGTTTGATTTTGGTTCGTCGAGAGAGGACTTTACTTTTCAATTGCCTACTCAGTCCAAAGTAGCACCTGTTGGCAAGAGTGATTCTGCGTTGGATTTCAAGGCTGACATTGTTGGTGTTGTTGATACTGGTTCCCAGGTATACGAAATTATCTACAACTTCAAAGTTATGACTGTCAACAGTGACGTGGGAGCCAAGACGCGAGTGCGCTGACTGTTTGTTTGATGACAGGAGATATTTCGTCTTGTCCTCATTCACCACCAGACCCATACGCTTCGCTTCTTTATCTAGTCTGGAAAACGCAGAACAAACGGCGCGGTTGTTGCTTCCGATGATATCAATATCATCGGCATCGGAGCTGTACACTCTTGTAGAAGATTGTACCCTCTCTATTTAGCTCTGCTCTCTATTTGCTTGCTTTTGTTGTTATAGCGGTTTATAGATTTCATCACGGATTTTGGGGAATTCTAACGAATCCATGAAGTCCAAGACCGCGACTCCATGTTACCAAGATTCGGTTTTATGAAATACAGACCCACTTCATGGTCAAATTCAATACTGTATTGGAAGAAAACATTAATCCTCAACTTCATTTTGAGAATTATTTTCCGGTTAGGTAAATTCTTTCCAAAATATGAATATCCTTTTATCTGGGAATATAGGCGTTTAGGAATTTAGTTTTCAGTAAGCAGTATGGATCTGGCGTAATCTTATGCGCTGTTCACATTTTATTCAGATATCACAAACTATAAAATATTGTGAACCAGTTGGATTAGAACTGACGAGCAAACAGTTAGACGGGCTTCACTATCTATAGAATTTTACTATCGTATATTATGGTATATTCTTGTATATTTACTATGGTATATTCTTGTAGAGAGCAACTGTTATTTCAGCCGAATCGAACAAGGCGTAGACATCTCAAAAAACTGTCGGCGGGATGGATGCCGTTTTTTCTCACTCCGACTGACTTAAATCAAAATGTTTGCATTTATTTTGCATTAGCTTGTGATGCTAGTGTGAGTAAGTACACCGACTACCAATCAGTTAACCCCAGCTCTATGTAAATATGTAGCTTAAATATTAATGTATGAGTACATAGGTGCGCATATTTATAAACAAATTTAAGAAAGCAAAGTGCAAAGAAGGCAAGCAAACAAACACTACAACTAAGTGTTTAAGAAAACGTTAAACTAAAAAGTAATAACAACACAGTGGTGTACGAGGAGAAAGCTGAAGGAGAAAGAATGTTGAAATGGCGGGAAAAACGTTGCTGAAACTGCGCATTGAATGCACGCCAACACTGCTCCTCAGTTATTTACACACATACATATGTACACCTAACTACAACACTTTCAAAGTTATGCCAAGCATTTGTGTTGCTGTGTGGAAGGTCATGCGGAGCACACATGCACTTACGTTTCTTAAACTTTACTTAGCATTATGATGGTGGCATAACAAACAAGCGCTCACACATAGCTACGATAAAAGCAAGAGCAGCGTACATATAACAGTAAAAGATATACAGTTTGTTTGCTTGTGCTTGTGAAATGTGAAAATGTGGATATGCTTTCTAAAATGTCACGGTTGGTAGCCTACTTTTCGGCGCTTAAATTTATCCGCCACATACATGCATACATATGTGTGTGTATGGACATGGGTGGTGTGTATGTATTTGCCCACATATGCCGTTATGCGCTGCGCTACAAAAATTTGTCAAGTTCATTGGTTGCTGAGTGCCAAGTGCGCGCAATGAAGCGGCATATTGCTTTGCCTTGCAGCCAGCTTTATTTGCAACATTATGAAATTCTAAATACACAGTCATACGTAAATGCGTGTGCTTCTGAAGTGTAGAAGGTGGGAACGAATGTTGTGAACTAGAAAATGTGTTCATGTGTTCATGTTCATATCTGCAATACATATTTGCATTTTGTTATGCATTTATTACTTTGTTATGCACTCATATACGTTTAAGGACTCACTCAGTATACATAAGGATAGTAGGTGCATTGCTCTTCGGGGCAGTTGAAATGAAATAATTCTATGGAAGGTCACATTGAAGACGTGAAAATTTAAGTTAAAGCAGATAGCTTTGGCTAATACATCAAAAAATTTATAGAAATTATTTATTCGTGTAGGTTGTGTCGTTTCACCCATTTTGGTACCAAATCTTGCATATTTACTTTACTTTCCTGTCTTTCCTGTCTTTTGGTTACTTTAAATACTATTTATTATTATCACTCAACTACTAAACAAAATTAAAACAAGTAAGGAAGGGCTAAGTTCGGGTGTAACCGAACATTTTATACTCTCACAATTTATTTATTTAACTTTATTTATATTATATAATACACAATTTACCCACATATTCGTCATATATATTGTATAAATATATATATATATATGTATATATATAGCCGAAAGCCTATCATGCTAGCGCTGCGTACTTTAGTTTATTTAATAATTTGTTTATTATGTAAGCTTTAATAAAATAAAAAAAAAAATAAAAAAAAAAAAAATAAAAAAAAATATTGTATAAAGTCCATTGAAAGTTGGAAACCATAATATTAGGTTAGAAGCACCGAGGTCCTCATGTTCGATATATAGGGCCTTGAAAACCTATGGTCCGATTTCGGCGATTTTTAGAAATATACTGCCACACTATAAACATAGCATTTGTGCAAAGCTCTGCAGAGATATCTTCACTAGTGCTTACTTTATATATTGTAAAGTAAGCGATTCAGATAGTCTTCAAAGTTCTGGTATATAGGAAGTAGGCGTGGTTGTGATGCGATTTGGCCTATTTTCACAACATATCATTGGAGTGTAAGGAAACTATTACAAACCAAGTTTCATTGAAATCGGTCGAGTAGTTCCTGAGATATGGTTTTTGACCCATAAGTGAGCGACGCCACGCCCAATGAGTTAACCCACTTTTAATAATTTTCAACCTAACCTTTATATGGGAGGTGGGCGTGGTTATTATCCGATTTCATGGTGTGTGATTATACGATATGATTATAGTTAACATCATACAAAGATTATTTAAATTCAATATAAGTTAAGTATAAGTTAAGTTTTTCACTGACGCTGCGGGAATATATTTGCTGCAGCGAAGTATTTGGCTGCATGGGTTACACTTGGATTATCTGCCTACTTATGATAACGGCTTTTATCTTTTGTTATCAAAACAAACATGAACAAATAAAGGGGATTGTGTGGCGACATGTGAACGCGCCAAATACAAGTGAATATAAGAAATATACGCGTTTTACGATTTCAGACTAGTCTAGAGATTGAACTAGTGAACTGTGAAAGAAGATGATGAATGAAAGAACGATTTGAAATGTATCATATATATTTTTTTTCTGTCAGATTATCAGTATATATCTTTTATTTAGAAAATTATATAATTTCCTACATTGCACAGCCTTGAATAACTTAGAAAATAAGCTTGCTCCTTTCCAAATCTATAAACAATAATTATGTATATAGATGATACTGAAGAGCTTATCAATACGCATCAACCAAAAGTCAATTGTGATAAAAAAAAATAATTTTAGATTATAGTAACGTAATTTTGGGGCAATGCTTTATGTATAAGTTACGTCGCATCAGACACATCAATCACACATAAAATTCAAATGAATGAATGTGGATTTTAAGATAAATGACTCTAACCGTTGTATTGCCCATATAAGGTATGGGTACTACGATGTAGTTCAAATAATAATGATATTGTAAAAAAACGTTTTGCTTTGGCTTGCAAAATCTTTATATCCGTTATACCACAAGATTTATAACTTAATAGCGATAACAATATCAAAGTTCTACTTAACTCAAGTCGGAACATTTCCATAAGGGAGATTCTTTTAATTAGCTCTGTCGTTATTGAGTACCTTGCCATATATGGGCACACATTTGATATCACTATCTTACAATTTTCTCACCTAGCAGACACAATTCACAACAAATTATCTTCAATTAGATAGCTATCTTATGCATGTATGAATGAGTGCAGTGTTCACGGAATGGCAGAAATCCAGTTCAAAGATACCTATTAGGATTAAACCACACTCACTTGAACACCTACGCACCAATTAGGTTAGATATTAAATAAGAACACCATAATTGTATAATTGATAAGCATAAAAAACGCTAGTGAAAGTAAAAGTCTTGTTGTTGGTTTTATTTTAATTTATCTTTTTGTTTTAATTGGCGCTTATGTTGGTATTTAGTGTATTACAACAAAGACACAACAATAAATTTTGGCGAATATGCACAGTGTGTCGATTTTGACAACGACAATGTGTCCTTGCCAAATTTTCAATTTTTAAATTTTAGAATATTTTAAAATTTACAATCTTTTAGTAAAAATTGTATAATATATTGTACATAATAAGGCATTGAAGGTTCCACCGCTTATTGCTACTCAATCGATCGAGTTTTGTTTAAGAGTAACCAACAAAGTGGAAATCAGATTTCCTTGAAGAAGATTCTGCCACAAATAAAATAATACACAACCGCTCTTTAGTTCATCTTTCTAAAATTAAAAATAATTTGATTTATAAAATTAATAAATAAAAATCACATTCAAAGTAAAATAAAATATTGAGAGCACTAGAAGAAACTAGCAATTAAAAAAATAAAATTTTCAACCCTAGTTCTGATCTGAAATCACCTGTGCACGAAACACTGTGCGGCGGCGGCAACATTGTTTATAATTGCTCACACAGCCACTGTAAGCAACCAACCGGCATATAGGTGTACTATAAACGTATAAAAGCTGATGCTAATTTTGACCCCGTACTGCATAGTTAAAGCGAGCGTGGGCAAAAGGTCTAATTTCTTCAAAAAGACCTTAAACTAGTAAAAGTCACAGCAGTTATTAAAAAAATATAAGCAAGATGCCATCGCCAATGGATTTTGATGCTCTTTTGGAGAGGTGTGGCAACTTCGGACGTTTTCAGTTCATCATATTGTTATGTTTCGGAGCAACGAATATCCTTTCGTCGATGCATTACTATACGCAAACGATGATCACTTTCACACCGGAGCATTGGTGAGTTGCTGAAGGATTTTTTTTGTTGAAAATATCTTGGGAGTTAATGTTGCTTGTGGTGTCTTTTAAAATTGCAAATGTGCGTTTCGAAAAATCTTAATTCTTAAACAATAATAATAAATCCTTAAACTATTTTCGCCTACACATCACTTATACACAAGAAGTGTTCCAATTTCAATTTAATATACATGTAACCTCATTTTTTGTGTTTAATTTAAATTCATACTTCTGAATTCCCACCAGATGCTATCATGAGAAATTGGCCAACAGCAGCTTTGACGAAATTCGCGCGATTTATGCACAAACTGAGAGTCCTCACTGCACACTTCTCGACGATGTGGTCGATGGCAAGCCCATAGTTGCGGAAGTGGGTCAATGTCAGCAATGGATCTATGAATATGAAATGGGATATAGAACCATCACCACTGACGTAAGTTAAAAGTTTTATCGTGAAGTGTCTGAGTGACAGTCTCACTGTGTAACTCAGGTCCTAATTGAACTAATTATTGGTAACCAGTAAACCATGTAGTCAAAATCTAATATAAATTCCTTTAGACTTCATTAAGATTTCACTTGATTCTACTCGGAGTCGGTTGAAAGTCGACTATTCATGATCATATTTGTGAAGATCTTAATTAATTTAGACTTAAACATTTAATAGATTTTAATTTTAAAATAATTTCTTAACGCCTATACTTCCAGCTCAATTGGGTGTGTGATAACTCCTTCCAGTCGGCTGTGGGTCAATCGCTATACTTCATGGGCTCCGTTATTGGAACAGTGTTTTTCGGTTTCTTAGCCGACAAAGTCGGACGTCTGCCTGCCATGATTTGTACGACTTTAACGGGTGCTTTGGGTGATTTTCTTACAAGTTTTGTCAACAGTTTAGCGGCGTTCGCATTCTTCCGCTTCATTGCCGGCTTATCCACAGACACCTTGTTCTATCTCATGTACATAATGGGTAAGTAATTTAATATTAAAGCCGGTGTGTGTATTGTTCATTACGAAAATTTCATACACAGTGTTTGAATACTTGAGTCCAAAGAAGCGCACACTCGGACTGAATATGATAACTGGCTTGTTCTATTTCACCGGCTTGGTATTCACACCCTGGTTTGCACTCTGGACCGGTTCGTGGTTCCTTATCTGTACATCGCTTCCGCGCCTGCTCTGATCGCATTTGCTTTTCCATTTTTGATTTGCAAATGTATGAAACATGTTGCCAAAATCAATAAGCGCGAAGTGAAAGATGAAGTATTCGACGAGTTCGTTGCGTATTATCAGAAGAAAGAAAGTGATGAGCGAAAATTGCAGACCACCAAGGACACCTTCTGGGGCATGTTCCGTACACCACGTTTGCGTAAAATCACCATTATCATGGTGCTTAAATAGTAAGTAACGAATCAAATGTATAATTCGACATCCCTTTACCTCTGCTCCTTTCTTCTAAAAGTATGATCATATCGCTCGCGATTGATGTCATCAGTAGGAATATGGAAGGCATGGGCACCTCCCCATTCATACTCTTCTCAGCTACTTCGGTGGTGTATATTTTTGGTGGGCTCAGTATTATACTGCTACAGAATCGTATCGGTCGTAAAGGAATTGCTTTCAGCACCTTATTACTGAGCGCAGTGATCATTGCCACTACTGGATTTCTGATAGCCATGCTCGACGCTGAGCAACATCCGACCATTCTTGCCATTATGGTTGGTCTCGGCCGTTATGGTGTCGTGGTGAGCTACGAGGCGGAGGCTCAATACGCTTCAGAATTTATACCTACCTCGGTACGCGGTCGTGGCATGGCAAATATACATGTGGCCGGTTTCGGTTTCTCCATCCTCTGCAACTATGTGATACACTTGGGCTATTTTTACAAACCACTGCCTTACATTTGTATCTCTATCTTATTGGTCGTGGGTGCGATGTTATGCTTGGCGCTACCAGAGACAATGAACCAGTACGTAACAATATGCTTTTGATTTTTATTATTTTTGAATTGGATATTTGTTATGTTTTCAGGAAACTGCCGCAGACCTTGAAAGATGGCGAGGAGTTTGCGCGCCACCAACGCTGGTACCACTTCTCATGCTTCGATAGGAGGAAGGAGAGCACAGATGCGGAAGCCAGCAACTAATACTTTTGATATAGTACATATCAGCTGATCAAGCGTATATGTGGTTGGTGAATTTATTAGATATATTCACATCGCTATATAAATGTCAATTCTGCAATGATGCATTTTTGAACATTTTTGTTTCCCTTTTTCTTTTGATATAAATAGTTGTTTGGAAATACTTTGTTGTTATTGTTTAAAAAAGAAATGCTACAATTAAACCTATATAAATGAACTTTGTGATTTTTATATTAATTGTCAAGTTCTGACAAGTTTTATCTTTTTAATGTTTCAAAGAACCTGAAGGAAGGTTTTTAAGAGCGATCTAATTTTAATGAAACATACTTTAGAAGAGTGCAAGCGGCATTGTAGAATAATTCTGTGTACTTGCTATTGGTTTAATATTGGAACTGATGATGTTTCCATAAGCAGCACAACACTTTGTGAATGTCTTTGCTTAAAACCACCCACTTCATTTCAAATACCTTCACTTTAAATGTATTTCCTGTTTATAATTTTTTTTATTGGGTATTATACAATATGATTGAAAAGTAACAAATATAAATACTTCTCATTTGATAGTTCATTACAGTAGAAATTGTAATAAAGCAAATTCATAAGGAAGCAATTATCAAAGAAGCCGCCTTAAACGTAAAAACTAATTGACTATTTTTATTGAATAAAACATGTTTTCAAATACTATATTATTTTAAATGACCCTTCACAACTTAAAGTGCAACTAGAGATAAGTATTTCATTAGAAATATTCAAATAACAAAATACAAATGTTTATAATAATTGTACTTTCGACTGATTACCGCACTTGTAGCTATTTTTTGTAGTCCGGGTTCCCCGAACGAAGTTGATTAAATCGCTCTTTAAGCATTTTAAATGAGTTCCGTTCCGCGCAAGTGTTTTGTGATAGTTTGCGTTCTAATCTATCTCGCAGTGGACTTGTAGAACGGTTCATAAATAAGTGGCTTATCAGCATGCTTGGGGTTTTCGCTTAAATTGAGCATTCACTGCAAACACAGCCAGCGAAAATTAAAAAAAAAAATATATATCAAAAATAATTAAATTTTTTTATTTATTTGTGAATCATGTTTGTATTACAGTCTTCAAAAAAAATGTTTTAATATGTATATTGCCGTATTGAAAAATATTTTTAAGAAATTCGTGTCATGTCTAACTCGAGCTTATGACCTTTCAACGTAAATAGTTTTATTTAGAATTGGTGAGCTGAAAATAATCAACGGAAATTGCAGATAAGTGGTACTGAAATAAGGCTGACAATCATGTAAGTAGGCAGTACATAGAAATATACACACATAGCATTTTAATGACAAAATAGTACACTTGCCCCATAACTCAGCATCCGCAAATAATCTGCTACCCTTTACCTAATTACCCACTTGCATGTTTTCAGCATAAAACGCATATTCTTCTGTGTGACACTGACCAACTAAGCCAACTAAGCGACATTGCAGCTATAATTAGATTTGATATGTATTTTACTGCCGTTTACATAACACGCAGAATGGCGTTTTAGCATAAAATGCGTATTACATATAACGGATTATATTTAATCATATAAAATTACAATTTTATACGCGTTTTAAGTTTTCCTGGTTCTCTTATCCAAATGATACGTCACTCATCTACTTACAATGCTATATATATATATGTATACAAACATATATGGTTTATATTTATGTTTGCTTATACATATATAATACTGACTAGGTCAGTATATCTGCGATTATTTTATAATACAATATTGATTCTTATGCGAATTTCATTTATATGTAAACTCGCTATTGTGAGTATAGTGAGCCCTAGATACCATGAGCTGAAAAAGTGAACATTTTTATGTTAAAAAACAAGATTGACAAAGCGTAATTTCGAATTAATGTTATATTAAGCAAGATGTAAGCAAAACTAAACAGGTGTTAAGCAACATGCAATGAGAATTTTAGCAGAATAACAATGGAATATACAGTGTGCGACAAAACTAAAGCACGGAATTCACCTTGTCGGTATTTATATGAATAAAAAATGAATGAATGATTTAATTTTCTTTTGTTTTCTATGCCAATTAGTCTTCTTTTTAAATTAGTAAACATTAAACAAATTAACTTATTAAAAAAAAGATAAAATTTTTATATGAAACAAGTAAGGAGAGGCTAAATTCGGGTGCAACCGAATATTCTATACTCTCGCAATTTATTGCTATATCTTTATTAAGAAAACACACAATTTTACCCATATATATATTTCATAAATATATTTCACATATTAACCGATTTTTAAGCTATTAAGCTCATCGTATTTTTGAAAATCCTATAATTAGGTATTCTCGTATATTCATATATAAGGGAAGTTATGACCCGATTTTAACCTTTTCTGGTACAGAGATACACTATTAGAAGAAAAATATTTCCTCTGCATAAAATTAAGATACCTGAGAGATTTACCGAAATGTTCGGTGAAAAGTTACCTCGGGGCACTGAGTTCTTCATATTCGATATCTGGGGCATTGAAAAGTTATAGTTCGATTTCGACAATTTTTTCACAAGTTATGGCCACAGGTCATATACAGTATTTGTGTAAAGTTTTATTTCGCTATCTTCATTGGTTCCTTATGTATATATTATAAAGTGAAGGAATAAGATGGAATTCAAAAATGAATTATATGGGAAGTTGTCGTGGTTTGTGAACCGATTTCGTCCATTTTCTACACGTGTCATCAAGTTGTCAAGAAAATATTATATACCGAATTACATTCGAATCGGTCGAGTAGTTCCTGAGATATGGTTTTTGACCCATAAGTGGGCGATGCCACGCCAAAGTGAGTTAACTCACTTTTAGTAATTTTCAACCTAACCTTTGTATGGGAGGTGGGCGTGGTTATTATCCGATTTCAACTATTTTCATGGTGTGTGGGGGGGTATGTAAGAGAATCGACTATAGAGAGTTTAGTTTATATAGCTTCATTGGTTTGCGAGATATATACAAATAACCGATTTGGGGGCGGGACAACGCCCACTTCCCCAAAAAAATTACATCCAAATATGACCCTTCCTAGTGCGATCCTTTATTCCAAATTTTACTTTTATAACTTTTTTATGGCTTAGTTACGACACTTTATAGGTTTTTGGTTTTCGCCACCTCCTCAGGGTGCCAAAGAATACGTGTTCCAAGTTTCGTATATATCTTATATCTCAATTTTTACTCAAGTTATCCGCTGTACGGAGAGACGGACGGACAGACAGACATCCGGATTTCGTCTCGTCATCCTTATCATTTTGATATATATAACCCTATATCTAACTCGTTTAGTTTTAGGACTTACAAACAACCGTTATGTGAACAAAACTTAGCAACTTTTGTTGCGAGAGTATAAAAATTCCAAAATTTTGGTGCGACAAAACTAAAGCACGAAATGGTTTTGTTATTGAAAAATGTTTATAAATTAATATTTGGTGGCGTATCAAATTTTCAGTTAAATTAGAGGCAAAATATTAAAAATCATAATTGAAATGCATAAATAAGAGGAAGAAACATTCGATTTTCTAAAAATTCACTTAGTGATTACTCTAGTTAAACTTATCCAGTTAACACTGTATTATGCATTTAAATGAATTATTTTCAAATTTATTGACAAAAGTCCTGCTGTGTACTGGTGAACATCGATAATGATCAATGCAATACTCACATTTATTATTAAATATATATATATATATATATATATATATATATATATATATATATATATATATATATATGTAATTGTGTGTGTTTGTAATATAGCTTCCGCCGTTTGATTATCTCTGACGCATTTAACCATCATTCAGTTTATTTGTAGGCAACTATTTGCGGCGGCTCTTTTGCATATATTTGCTTATACACCAGATTAATTTAAATGCGTTTTCAATTATTTAATCAATTTCATGCTTAGTCAGCTCAGCTGGATTAGCAAAAATAAATTTGCGTTGTAAAATTAGCGCAACTAATGTTTTGCTTTTGTTTATTATATTTTGTTTTATATTTTGCGATTTAGTGCAATTTGTCTGGGTCATGCGACAGCAGACGGATTTCGTAACGGACAACATTCAACTCAGCGTATATTAATTGCGTTTTTTTCTATAAAACCACAGCTGAACGAGTTGAGTGTTCTATAAAAAGCAAATTAGGAATTGTCGTAAAAGAACTACAATTTAGCTCTCGTTGCTTTCGATTTGTATGAATGATTGCGGTAATGGTAACGTCTCGTCTCAACTTTAAGAACTGTGCCATTCATACATACATACATATATTGGATATCAATAAGGAACTTTAAATATATTTTCGAAGAGTAAAAATTGCTTCCTCTTTTTGTTGTAAATATACCTGAGAGTACAGAGCCTTAGGCACAACATTTCAAGTAATGATTTTACAATGCTTCTGACTAAAAAGTAATAAGTTAAAAACACTTTTGTACAATATTCATCAGGATTGCCAATTGAACTGGCATTATGACGAGTGAAACTGAAATCAGCAAAAAGGAGAACAAAAATTGGCTGATGTAAACTGTGCGCAAACTTAAGCAAACCTATAAACGCTGAAGCATATGGCAGCTTCTTTATTTGGCCGTGTGTTGCACAAATGTGCGAAAACTAGTCATTACAACAAAATCAATTGTAAAACTGACGCAAAAACTGGACTATACAAGCTGCTCGGTTATTTAATCGCCGCTTGACGTTGTCGGAAAAAAAATAAAAACATTTACTCAAACAGTAAATACTTGTAAGTAAAATTGTAAGCACTCCACATATAGGCGCTTGCTTTAGTGCTTGCAACATAAACGGCTTTATGCAGCTGGTTAAATCACGTTGCTGCACTATCAGCAGCCTTTGGCTGACGCAAGTCGCGCATTTAATTGCAAAAGTCCGCTTGTCTGACTTCTAAATACGCGCTGGCAAACAAAGAAGCATTGACCTTAAAGGCTTATCAGCATTGAGGGAGAAAAAAATTAATAATAACATAAGTTTTAGTCACATTCCTCTGCCAATATATGTAAAATGAAAACTATGTTTAATAATTTAAATGTAAAATATTTAAAATTGTAAACAACAATAAAAAAGATGGAAGTTTATCACCAAAATTCTCTAAATTTAACTTTGACAAATAACACTAAACGACAAAATCGATTTTTTTTTTGTGTTTTTGGATCAAACTTAGTTTTTCCGGGAGATTGAGTCATAAGTAAAAATCGTGTATTCTTCGATTTTCGAAGTTAGCCTCAAAAATCGAAATATTTACCATCGAAATTCGAAAAAGGCTTATTGGAAAAGCATTATTACTAATTAGAGGATATACATAGTTACTAGATTTAAATACCTTTTGAATAGATCTCTGTAACAATCGCACAGTATCTTTCGAACCCTGCTTGAAAACTTCCATCGTTTATACTACTCCTCATTTGCCAACTCTGTAGTCTCTCTCTTATCTCTGCAATATTATCCTCACTCAACCACCCTCGTTTAATTTCATTGTTTCGATGTCAATTGTCCGCCATCGTCAAATATTTGCTCGTTCTGAACATTGATATCAAGCACCTAACTTTAAGAATCAACAATGTAGTGCAGCGTAGAAAATTTAATCCATCGAATCCTAAGTTCGTATGAAATTTATCCGGCATTTATCGAATCTCTACTGTTACTATATCCTTTAATTAATAATGTGCAGTATAATATATGTTCGAAATAAATATGTGTTAACCATATCTAAACCATTTTACAATTTTCTGATCGTACTTTTGTTTGGATGCTTATGGAACCCACATAATACAGTTTTAATAATTTTTTTTTTCTTGAAATTTCTTAGGAATCTCAAAATCAGCTCAGTAAAGTATTATGTGATATAATATTTAAGTTTGTATAAAATATTTAACTCACTTATTACTTTCAAACTTATATATTTTGCGATTATATGTAGCCGTCCATGCTAATCCAGTATTGTTTTTTTTTTGTTTGAGCACATAGTTTTTACATACCTGCAAAAGAGCGAAAAATAACATTATTAGAGAGATCAGATTTCAATAAAAAAAATATATAAGCACATTGTAAGTATTAAAGCGGTTGGTTTGTTTGAAGTTTCTTTTTTGTTTTTGTTATAACAAAGGAAGATAAAAAGAACAAAGTAATATGCATATGTAAAAAAAAAATATGTATATAAATACAAAGATAAGTTCTTAGAAGTGTTTTATTACATTTGCTTCCGCATTTTTTCAATTTATACGCCATTTACTTGTTGGATAGTGGATTAACGCAGTGAATACTTAGAACGGCGTATGGTATGAAGCAATTCTGGTTTCTAATCACTTATGCTATTACGTGATTTTTTTTAACACTCCCGCAGAAGTATAAGCTAATTAAATTCGCAAGATACTATAAGTATACTTTGTTAATAATTTGCTCTAATACATCTTCCATTTCAGAATGCTGAAGCACATTTTCCTAAAATCCAGTACCGAAAATTGTAAGCATGAAATGTTCAAGAAGTACAACCACACTACTGTGTTTGCATGTGTATATTACCACCATTTTAGACAGTTATATCCCTACAACTGCCATAATGGAGCCAATACGCGTATGCACCATTCCGAATGGCTCGAGTTGCGCAAGCGATCCTTGTGTGTGCGTGTGTGTATTTATGCCATTTCACAGGAGTAAAAATTCCTTTAACACTGTTTCTATGCTTTCGGCACGCTGCCTGCAAGCAGCATTCACTCATTTTCGCAACTTCATTTCACTTCTATTTTTGCCTTTTCTGCACTTGTCTGCACAAAATGTCAGAGTTGCATGTCGGTGTTGCAACAAAGCAAAGCACATTGCACGCTACTCAAAACAAAAACAAAAACTACAAACGAGCTGTAACACATAACTGCTGGCGAAACGCCACCATTCACATACGAGTACTATATAGACGCGCGCTAAATGAGTAATAGCCACTGCATTTGCGGTAATTTTGCGGTTACAACATGTTTATCTGCGTGTGTATGCACCCACACGGTTGCATGCGCTGCTGATAATGTCGTCATTCATGTTTGCAAAATTTCATTCATCTTCATCATCCATTTTCAGCTAATGCCTGCTAAAAGCAGTATCTCCCGTTCTTTTCATGCTTTGGCATTTTTTTCGTATCTTCATTATTTGCCTTGTGAAATATTTCTATTATTTATTATGTAAGGTGGCACACCTGATGGATCTAAAGAAATATGAACGAAAAACAGTGGACTCGGAAGGTCAAGGGAAAGTTGAAAGAAAAATGTAGGAATTTCTTTTTAATTATTTTTTTTACTTTCTGTTGCTCCACTGACTTTAGATGTAACTTCCAAGACAACATAACATGTTTCTAGGGTTCAGAAAATATTGTTCAGATTTAAATACCTTTTGAATAGATCTCAGTAACAATCGCACAGTATCTTCCGAACCCTGCTTGAAAACTTCCAACGTTTCTACTTGTCACCATTTGCCAACTCTGTAGTTTTTCTCTAATCTCTGTAATATTATCCTCACTCCCCCACCCACATTAAATTTCAATGCAAAGCTTTTCTATGTCAATTATTCGTCATCGTCAAATAGTCGATCGTTCGGAACATTGATATCAAGAACCAACCTTTAAGAATCAACAATGTAGTGCTGCATAGAAAATTTAATCCATCCAATCCTAACTTTGTAAGACATTTTTCCGGCATTCATCGCGTATATAAATTGAAAGTCTACTGTCCGTAGTTGTGGCAACAATACCGCTGCTCCCCTCATAATAGTAATTAGTACAGTGTGAATATTTGTGGTAATTTTTGCTTACAAAGAGAAGTCTTGCAATTGACTTTAATTACCTCCAGGTAAAGTATTTCATAACGCATACAATTGGTGAGCTCTTAGAATAGTATGCTATAATTACATTTCTTGGAAGTTAATTATACATAAATGGCAAACAAATTTCAATCACAACTGAAGCTTAGCAGTTATTGCGTAGGGCGTTCCTTGAATGATTTTCAATTATTTTCAGTTTATCTAACTGGTGCTTGCTAAAAGACTTTTTTATACTCTCGCAACATGTTGCACAGAGTATTATAGTTTTGTTCACATAACGGTTGTTTGTGTCACCGAGAAATAAAAGATGAATCAGGATGACGAGTGGATTTGAAATCCGGATGTCTGTCCGTGCAAGCGATAACTTGAGTAAAAATTAAGATATCTTAATGAAACTTGGAACACGTATTCTTTGGCACCCTGAGGAGGTTGCTTTCGAAAATTGGCAAAATCGGTCCACCGCCACGCCCACAAAAAGGCGGAAACCGAAAACCTATACAGTGTCATAACTAAGCCATAAATAAAGTTATGAAAATAAAATTTGGCACATAGGATCGCAGTAGGGAGGGGCAAATTTGGATGTAATTGTTTTTGAAAAGTGCGCGAGACCCCGCCCCCAAATAGATTTTTTGTACAAACCAATAAAGCTATATAAACCAAACTTTCTGTAGTCGTTTCTTTTAGCCATTCCCTTATACAGTCCAAAAATTAAAGAAATCGGATAATAACAACGTCCACCTCCCATACGAAAGTTAGGTTGATAATGACTAAAAGTGGGTTAACTCATTAACGCAAAACGTCAGATACACTAAATTTTACAGAAGAAATAGCAGAAGAAAGCTGCACTCAGATTTTTTTACAAAATGAAAAATAGGCGTGGCATCGCCCACTTATGGGTCAAAAACCATATCTCAGAAAATCGATATATAATATTTTCTTGACACCCTGACAACACGGTTAAAAAATGAGCGAAATCGGTACACAACCACGACTACTTTCCTTATAACTCAATTTTGAATTCCATCTGAATCCTTCACTTTATAATATATACATTAGGAACCAATGAAGATAGCGAAATAAAACTTTACACAAATATTGTATATGATCTGTAGCATCACTTGTGAAAAAATTTTCGAAAACTGACTATAACTTTTCAAGGCCCCAGATATCGAACATGTTGAACTCAGGGCCTAAGGTTAAATTTTAACCGAAAATATGGGTAAATCTCTCAGATAATTTAATGTAATTCAAAGGAAATTGTTTTCTTCCAATAGTATGTCTCTGTTCCAAAAATTATTAAAAACGGGTCATAACTTCTCCTAGCTCCCATACACATAATTATAGGTTTTTCAAAAATTAGTTGGTCTTTAATCCGCATATATGTATTGGTTAATATGTGAGATATCTTAGCAAAATTAAGTGAGCGTATAGTCTTGGATATAGTGTACCTTGCTGGTGAAATTGAATGAAATCGGTTCAGGAATTACCTCAGCTCTCATATCTTTATATAACGATTTTCGTTATTCTATTAAACTTTATGCCGAATTTATGGTTAAATTTGTGTGTTATCTTAATAAAATTTCTTCAATAAATTGCGAGAGTATAAAATGTTCGGTTACACCCGAACTTAGCCCTTCCTTACATGTTTTATTTTGAGTTTTATTAAAAAAAAAGAATAAAAATATTTTTAGAATGCAAGATACTTTCTTGGGAACTAAAGTGATTGCAAGAGAAACACCATTTTTGAAAAAAAATAATAATAATAAAAAACTTTGACCCGGTTAAGTGATTATAACTGATTAATCGATCGACTGATTACACGAGAAATCACTAATTTAATACCGTTATAAGTGAGAAAATATTGTTAAAACTGTAAGTGCAAAACTTATATAAGTCCTGACTTATTCGATTCATGCTTGAACAGTACAATTCCAAGTTTAACTACTCACTAACACTGAAATAATGCTAAGTAATCGTGATGCTAACCGCATGTGTGCCAAGCAATATCAAATAGTATCTGGGAAATGCGTACATTTAAAGTGACAACACGCTTTCCGCTTGTCCCACCATCCGCCGGATAAACTAATTATGCCACACATGCTTGCCACACAAACACAAAACACAACAACGGTGGGCAAGGCAATGACAGCAAAGGCGATAAAGTTTATTTGTAAGCAGAGCGCGCAGGTGGCACAACGAGCGAAAAGTTTGCTGTCGTGACAGGACACACGGAGAATTAACAAAGTAAATAGCATAGAATTTCCGTTATGCTGCGAAATGTGCGCCGCCATGTGTGTATGTATATATGTATGAGCGCGTGTTGTTGCTCAACTTTTAAGTAATCTAATTATTTATTGTTATTTCTATTGCTATTTGTAGCAAACGGCAAAAGGTAAACGTGTGATTGTTTTTGTTTTCGCAACAAACTTACAAACTAAATTAACTGATTACAAGCGGAATTTTTAACGAAGCAAAGCGAAAGTTTATCAATTTCATACATACAAACACACGTTTGCAATTGCAAACACAAACAACAAAAAAGCAGTTGCGCGTTGAAATCTAATGCTCACGCGTGTGCAGCAAACAACACAGCTGGATAATAATAACGACAACTTACAAGAGAGTATTGCATACAAAATGAAATAACGTTATGTTGCAGTGCGAAAAAGCAACAAAAACAAACGAAATCACAAATAGTGTCACAAACTCACACAAGGCGAGAAGAAGGCACACAGAGTCGGGTTGTTGATGTTGCAATTTTTTTCTTATAAAATCAGTTTTGGTCTTGAATCACAGATGATATCTATACTGTGCCCAAAAAATAAGGTGACATTGTATTTATTTTGAAAATTCTTTATTTATTCTTCCAAATCAATTTCATCCCCTTCAAAGTAATCCCCTCCCGATGTAATGCACTTATGCCAATTGATTTTTCAATCTTCGAAACACTGATTGTAGTCACTTTCCGGGATGGCCTTCAGTTCCGTCTTCGCTGCGGCTTAAATATCCTCTATCGTTTAAAAACGGTGTCCCCTGAGCGGTCTTTTGAGTTTGGTGTACAGCCAGAAGTCGCACGGCGCCAGATGAGGTGAATACGGTGGTTGCGGAACGATATGGGTTGAGTTTTTGGCGAAATGATTACGAATTACGAATCCTTCAAAATGGTATTGGCTGAGCCTTTCGATATGCCAACTTCATCAGTAAGGTCTCTAATTGTTAATCGACGATTTTTCAACACCAAATCTTTGATTTGTTGAACGTGAGCTTCGTTGGTTGAGGTTGATGGTCGCCCTGGACACTCTTCGTGTTCGACACGTTCACGGCCGGCTTGGAACTCTTTATACTACTTGTAAACATTTTTTTAGACATAGCCTCATCACCAAAGGCTTTCTGCAGAAAAATGATTCCGTAAACAAAATTTAATGCAAATTCTTTGCTCAACAAATTTCGACATCGCAAAAAACGAAAAACTCACTTTTAGCAGCTCACAAAACGACACGTATCTCAAACTCTAATGAATATTTTGACATGAAATTTGACATAAATGTGACTGACTACCAACCTAAAAAAAATAATTCTCCAAATCCGAAGCGCGCAGTTTAAATTCAAATGTCACCTTATTTTTTGGGCACAGTATATATCTTGTATTGTAAATATAATTTTTGTAATTTATTTGTATTGATAGCTCTTAGCGGTCGACAAGTGCAACAATGGCCATTGGTCATCCTTCTTAACTTGGTCTCTTTGTCAATTCTTCGATTTTTATTTAACCTCTCTTTATTCGCTATTTTTACCTAGAATCACAACAAGTTTACGTTTTCCTTTGAAAAGCATGTATATGCCATTTTCCATGAGAGTGATACAATAAAAATCTCCTGCGCACCACACTGACCATTGTAGACATATACTGTGTGTCAAGCAAAGACGCTTAGTAGCTTCGAGCATTTTCAATATTTTCACCTTTCACATGCTTTTGCTGCTTTATTTGCAGAGTTCAGAAGGAGAATTGCAAGTCTTTATTTACTCTTCATAAATATGGTCTTCACACATGCATGGACAAGTGTTTCCTTTATAGCTTATGTTAGTGTATTTACTTGGAACTGTGCAAATGTGACACAACATACATATATTTATATATGTATATACGTTGATAAATAAAATACTTGCAATTGCAGCTCAATTTTACTTAACCCTTTCATGCCCAATGTGGCCTATAGGCAAAATTGTACTTATCGGCTTCTAATTCTCGTTATTTAAATTTATCTTTTTACCAACGGTTTTTTTTTTTTTAAATTATGTAGACTTATGTGTTATGCAAGCTTACAGTTACATTTTTTGGTATGAGTTGTATTCATTCAGTAGTCGTTCTCCGCAGTGTGGAATTGTCAAAATCGGTTTTGCGAAAAAAGTTATACCAAAGTGGTTATACAAAAAATGTTCAATAACATAAAAATAATTATTTTATTTTAAAACTTAAGTGAACTATATTAATAAGTAAAGATAAGAGATTTATTTAAAAAATAAATTTCATGAGAAAAGTGTTTAGTTTATTTATAATAATTTAATTTGTGCCTATAAGCAACATCCTGTAACTAATGAACCATGATACATAGGACTTTGAAATTTTTATCACTTCATATTTGAGTTAAGACTAATATATATCTGTGCTAAAAAGAATGTTGGCTCCGCTCATTTTAATTCGGGCATGAGAGGGTTAAAACATATAAAGCCAACTTATAAGAGCTCAGCAAAAAAAAAAAAATCAGAATAAAAGTTGTCTGCAAACGGTAGTTAGAAATTAAACAAATATTTAAAAATACAATTGCTGTGTAATATCAGGAGTTTTAAATGTGGATTTAAAAGTCAGATTTATTTTTTCTTTAAAATAAACTCTAGAAGCTTTATTTATTTTTTATTTTTTAATATTAATATTTAAAATTTTGTGTGGGTTTTAGCTTTATTTGGTGTAACAAATGGGGGATACCGACCGCCACTTTGAAATGAAATGATGGTTTCTAATATTGTTTCCAACTACATTTTTAAGTTTCAGTCCAATAATTGTCAATAAATTTGGTTTTTTTTTTTGTCAAAATTTATTGTTTTTGTTATTTAGATTACATTACTTTTAGTTTTAGTGCGCTAGTACTGCAGAAGTGCCTTGTATAAAGTTAGGTTAGGTTTGCCTGGTGGGCCAAAAGGCTCCGCATAGACCAGTTATAATGGTCTACGTATTTACGTATTCCCTGAGTAGTAGTGATCGGTTATGTTGCCAGCGCCTGACGCGAATTTTAAAAGATTATGAGGCCTCACTAACGATATCTCCCCCAAAGTTTTTAATAAAAATAACAAATTTTTATTTTTAAACGAGAAATCTCAACTTCATCCAATTACAGTGGAACTTCTCTAACTCGAATCACCATAATCCACAAAAAATCTTCGAGTTAGAGAGACTTCGAGTTATAGAAATTTTCATTAAAAAATATAATATTTCAAAAAGCAATAAAATATAGATTTATACCCAGTTTTATTTAATTAATTCGCAAAAAGTTTTATGTTCATACGTTAAAACATGTATTCTGAATTTTGTTTGTTGCAGTTTGCAATTGTTTGGCTCTTGACGTTTGTATTCCATGCTTTTGTGACATGATTTATGCAATTCAGAAGTGTAATACTATCATACTTTTTGTTCGCCTCCATAAGATATAGAGGGACTCTTCTAAAACTCTACTTCGATAGAAAAATTTTTAGTTTTGTATTATGCCCTTGTCGAAAAGTTCGATTTATGGAAGGAAATTTGTATGAAAGTTGCCTTCTAATGCCTCTTCAAAAGTTCGAGTTATGGAAGTTCCACTGTATATCAAACTTTACAAAATAGAACACAAAAATCTTTGTGAAAGAGAATAATTTATAAGCATAATGAAAAATTTAATTCACCAAAAAATATATATTATATATTTATATATATTATATGTTTTATTTGTACATAACAAACACCATAACTCACATATGTGCATTTTTGTAGTGTTGCATATCCCTTCATGTCAACAAAAACCAAGTGGCCAGCATGCAAAGTTATTCAAATTACCCACATTCCTATGAGACAGTTGATCAAACTTTTCTTTGCTTACGGCATTTCGAGTGTGTGAGAGTGTAGTGTAGTACTGGACTTGTGTCTTCTTGCTATTGACATTTGAGAACTTAGTAAAAACTTATTTAAGTTTTGGCAAATTTTTACAACAGATTTGTTTGAACAAAACAAATAAAGTGGACAATTGAACTCGTTTTGTTCAATTTCACAATGGTCCACTCGAATTTAACTAAGCAAATATTTGCGCAGCAATTTGTGGGAAATGTAGAGAATTTTCAAAGTTGAAAACTATTAGAGAAATGTCAAAATTGTAATATATTGTACACACATACAGTACTTAAGGCTACGAGAGATGCGTAAATCATGTTCTACAAGACCATGTAAATTAGTCAGTGTAAAGCTTTCTTACTTAAAGATGACCTGAAGATATTATTCACTCTCCTCCACTATCACATTCTTGAATTCTGCTTCTTCTGCCAGTAGCTGGTTTTCAACAGAAATGCAACTGTACTATTGTATAATAGAACAATGATTAACAGATTTCCATGCGAGTTGATTGAATGCCATGCAACAATTGTCGTGCTATGTCGAGTGCGGTGTCAGGACATGAGGTCATTTCGTAGCGAGTATGTGGTTGCAGGGAAAATACGATATTTATTAACAACAATAAGAGCACTCTGAACACTAGTATAATGAATGAAATGTATTGTGTTGTGACAGCAATACTCGCATTCTCTCATTGGCAGAGTCGCAATCACACAGCAAGCAACAAAGGACTCGTATGTTGCAAGTAAGAAAAGGAAACTATAACTTATCGAAGATTCTTACAATGCCGAAAATCAAAGTACAGAAATGAATATACGCACGGAATGAAGTAGAGGAGTCAGCATTCAGAGACCAGTAATGGCAAATAAGAGAAATTCGAATGCAGTTCAGTGTTTTCAGAAACCACAACGCCGAACAAAGGACAAATTAATGAAATAAGGGGGTAGATTTTTTGAGAATACAATATAACAAATTCTCTGAGTATATTTTATTGCGAAAAAACGAGCATTAACACAAATGGTAGGAGATTATTTATCTCCAAAAATCCAATTTAAACAAAGCTGGTTAAAAATATCGAAAATGTAAGCTGGATATTGTAACCAGGCACTCAAAGTAAACCCCGGATATTAACAACAAATTTAGCAGTTAATTGAACTCCTTAGTACATCTACAATGAAACAATTAATTTCAAGCCATAGTATTCTTGCCTCTCATTTAGCTATAACTATGCTGTCGCTGTGGCAATGGAAAAGATGAGACAATCAACAAGGATGGTTCCTTTATACTCACTATCTATCTGATCAGCCCTAAATTACTTCATTATAGTGGGTATCGAAAAGGCCTACTTTTACAAAAACAAAAAATCATCTAACTGCATTGCACAAACCTCATAATTGACCTATGACCTCATTATGTAAGAATGTCAATGTTTATATGTAGCTCGGATTCTATGAATTTTCAAGGTGATTTGTATGAATCTCTACATTGCAAAATATGCTTGCTTGCAATGAAATCAAAATTTCATTAGATTATCAACATCAACACGAGGAGGCACTTCTTGCAGCAGCAACATGTACATATGCATGCGTCTGTAAGGACTGAAAATGGCAAGGTGATGAGAAAATCAATCTGAATCGTGAAGTTCAATGAGATAAAAAGCAAATGCAAAGGTACATTTGAAATTGCGAATATGCATATGAAAAGAAATGAAGCGAGAATGAGCTCAAGTCAAATAGAACTTTTCCGGAGTGCGGTGCGGCAATATGGTGGCGTACTTGCAACGCGAAAAAGGTGGCGAAGGAAATGACACACTTTCAAAAATTTACATCGTCAACAAATTGCTTTTACAAACACACACACATACATATAAACCGTTATCAAATGCGAGGGAAAGCATATATCTCGAGAATTTTATTTGCGCTTCTCAGATTTTTTATGCGATTGCTGTCGCTGTCGGCGCAGAAATCGATGTGCTGCTCGACACTTTTGCCGTTTCTTGTTAATATGCGTATCTATGTATGTATGTATGATTGCGTATTATGTCTTTACGTATTTATGATTGCGGACGAAATGGCATTAAACTTAGCGCCGTAACATATGCAACAGCATTAACTTGCCACGACGAATCAAGTGACACGAAGGACTTAAGGTAGCACAACAGACAATCCATAACCCTCATCGAACTATTAGTCATTCTAGAATTGTCATGATTTTTAAAACTTCGGTTTTTAATTACAGGTAAAAGATAAGGTTTTTTTCTTAAAGCTATTTCCTAAAGTCTGGCTTAATTTATTGACAATTTCGTTTCAATCGCCTTGGCATTCAGCGCTTTATTCAGCTATCACTCTCATATGCTGAATATGTGTTGAAAGCCAAAAGATCAGATAAGTCTAGTGCAGAGAGCTTAAAGCTGCAAAGCTTTTTAATTGTTATAACGAAAACTCAAGTTTCAATAAATTTCTAAGGACAAACTAAACGCGTAATCTCGAAAAATTCTTAACAACATACGGAAGTAATAAAACACTGCCATCTTTTACGAACCTAAATTACGCTGCAAATCCGTTAGAAAACATATTTGAAAACACGCACAAGTTCGCCGAGCGGCAAACAGTCGCAGTTGGCTTAGTGTGTGTGCTCAAAAGTATCTGCTTACAACAACAAGGCTGAAAAGCAATTCCCATAATATTCATTACAACAAAACTAACAACATACTAAATGTATGTAGATACTACATGCAGTTGCATTAAACTGCAACTGGCAGCAAAAGCCAAATGAAATTGAGTGTGAGCAAAATACGGGAATTATTTGAAAAAAAAAAAAAAAAAATTCTGTTACTATGCATACGAATACTTGCTTGCGTGGAAACTTTACTCATTATAATTTCAACGCAGGATTATAGGATTTCTGCTGCACATGAGTGCAGATGTGTATACGAAAAAAACGCTGCTGTCGTTACACGAACATATACATGAGAGCGGAGAGACCACCGAACATATGCAAAACAGTTGCTATCGTAATGCAAACTAAATACACATATATACGAGGTGTGTTCAAAAAATAGCGGGAATTCTTCCAAAAGTCCGCTAATAAATTTATTTTTATTTATTTTTTTTAATGTTGATAGCAGGAGTGCTTAATATAGGGTGAAGGTGACAACATTAATGTAGAAAAATGAAATAATATTTTTTGAAAAACACAAAAATTCCCGTTATTTTTTGAACACACATGTACAGCCTTGGCCAAAAGTATTAGGCACCCCATTAATTACTGAATTTTTTGTTTTAGCAAGTGAAATAATGAAGTTTTATTAGTAAAACAGTGAAAATACAATGTATTAGTGATAATAACATTAAAAAAAAAAATAAAAATAAGAAAAAAATATTATAAAATATTTTATGAATTTCTTAAAAAGGACAATTTTTAGTTTTAGCTTAATTTTTTTTTTTTTTATTCGTTTCGTTTTAATTCGTTATTCGTTTAATCAACAGTTAAACACCCATGTAAGACATTTACAAAAAGAAGTGGTAAAGTTTGATAGCCACATTTGAGAATACTTGTATTTTAATGGGGTGCCTAATACTTTTTGCCAAGGCTGTATATGTACATTATGCGAAATTAGATTATGCGAAAAGTTCGTCCATCCAACAGGAAAAATGGTGAACACTTTAAATATTTCTTAAATAATTTTAGTATCGATATATTGGTTATATAGGAGATTTGGTCAGTTCCTGTAAAATGACGATGAAATACTTTACTCTGAATTGCAAAAAAAAAATGTAGGCATAAATAAACATGTATGACTTATCGTTCTGCAAATGTTGCTACAGAGAGCTAGAGGCTAAAATTTTTTGTAAAGATGTTGCTTACATTTATAAAAAATGTTGATGAGAGTTTTTTCAATGTTAAAATAAAGCAGAGATTTTGTGTTTGATAATAAACTCGAGTTAACTGTAATGTAATTTTGCAATGATTTTCTTAAAATTCATAAAATATTATATTTCTCACTGGAATATTGGGGGAAATGTGTTTTGGTGAATATGTAATTGCGATGTCGTTCTATTGCAGGCTAAGGTGAATTGCTGCTGGAGTCAATGCTTAAAGTGGCGCCTAAAGTTATGCTAAGAAATTCTCAGTGCAAGATTCACGAGCACCAAGCGCGCCTGCATAGCTGCTGTAGCGACGCAGCGAACGGAATGCGACAAGCAAATACCAACTCACACAAGTGCCGTACAGCCACGTTGAAGACAACCCACTGACAGTGCAGTGTGTAGGGGAAAAATAGTAAGCGGGGGTTATATATAAAGCATTTTGTGCAAACTTTTTAACTGCATTTTCTGTAAAATGTCGCGATTTCCGCTCATTGAGCGGCAGGTATGCGAAGCAATAGAGCGCGTTGTGGCGTCAACTCGTGTGTGTGTGTGTATGTAGTGACACAAAATGGTAAAGTTGAAAACGAGTGTTCGCGGGTATGTAGTATGCCTTTAGGCGGCATTAAAGTGCAGTTTACATACACAGCCACACGCAAATTTGGTGCAAAAGGTGTTGAGCATGCATTGCATGACAGCCACAACGTCGCACTCACGCACACAATTCCCTTCATTACTACCACAAATACTCATGCTATGTGCATGTATGTGTTTGTAGCGTTAAAATTTGACGCTTCACTGTGGCAAAGTATCCGTTTTAAATTTATGATCAAATGATGCTAATGACTTTAAAATGCTGCTGTGCCATTAAAAGCTCAAACGTCAGCATGGCATGGCAGCCACTGCTGCGGCGCTAGTAAGTACATACATATGTACATTATTCCATAGTAACAGTGCTATAAATATTGTAGGTGACAACCCAGCCGGTGAATGCGTCAGCAATCGAGCATGCGTTGTTAATGATTCTGCGGCAATTTTCATTTTCGAATAATTTCTTTATTTCCGCTTCACTATTTTTTTGCATTCGCCCTGCAACACTTTAAAGCGAAAATCTGTTTAATTTTAACTTTTTCGTGCTCAACCCAGAAAAAATAAAAATAAAAAAATGGCTTTCTGCTTGACCAGGCGTATGAATATTTTTGACGTAGCGCTAGCGGAAAGAAGCGATGAAATTTCGCGTGCATTCACATCTTCTAGTGGTTTTCTGGATGCTGACTGTTGTGCGCAACGGTTTATAAATTCGTAATCAAAAATTCAACGAATTTGGGCAAATTGGACTGTGTGGGCGTTTGCTGTAAAGCAAGCCGTTTGCTCGTTGAGGAACGAGAACAAATGTTATTCATTTGATGGAGATTCAGATTAAAAGATATAGTGTGCGTATATAGTGCAAAAAATTTATTGGTTCTCATATTAAGCAATTACTTGTAAAGGAAAAAACTTTTTCCCTAGCACCTATAGACGATTTTAGATGCTTTGAAGCGAGAAAATAATTATAATTTTTTATAAAAAGTTAAAATATTGCATTTTAAAGAAAAATAAAATTTATTGCAATTCTATTAAATTTTGCTATAAAATTTCTATAAAAAGTTGCCATAATGCATATTATAATATAACCCGAATCATCCTAATCCAAACAAAAAATCTTCGAGTTAGAGAGACCTCGAGTTATATAAATTTAAATAATTAAAATATACATTTTTCAAAAAGTTGTAAAATATATTTAGATTAACCACAGTTTTAGTTATTGACTTCGCAAATAGTTTTATTTAAATACATTATAGCATGTATTCTGTAATTTTGTTTGTTGCACTTTGCTATTGTTTAGCTCTTGACGTATGTATCCCATGTCTTTGTTACAGGATTTATGAAATCCATTAGTGTAATATCATATTTTTTGTTCGCCTCCATACGAATATGGGGAGGGACTCCTTTAAAATTGTTCCTTGATCGGCATATTTTAAATTTTGTATTATGTCCTGATCGAAAAGTTAGATTTATGGAAGGAAATTTGTAAGAAACTTGACCTCTATAGCCAATTTAAGAGTTCGAGTTATGGAGAACTTCGAGTTATTGAAGTTTGAGTAATGGAAGTTCTACTGTATTTGATCAGACAGTACAATTAATATGATATCAAACATATTCACTATGAAACAGAACAAGATCTGAAGTTTTGAGTTGCCTGAGGATTTTAACGGTTGCTTTTTTTCGACGTGCAGTTTTTTTCAGCTCCGTCAGGATCAGGAAGGACCTCTCCGAGCCGTTCGATACCAGACGAGGTTTCAGACAAGGTGACTCACTCTCGTGTGATTTCTTTAACCTGATGCTGGAGAAAATAATACGAGCTGCAGGGCTAAATAGAGAAGGTACAATCTTCTATAAGAGTTTACAGCTCCTGGCGTACGCCGATGATATCGATATCATTGGAAACAACACCCGCGCCGTTAGTTCTGCTTTTTCCAGACTGGATAAGGAAGCGAAGCGTATGGGTCTGGTGGTGAACGAGGACAATACGAAATATCTCCTGTCGTCAAACAAACAGTCAGCGCATTCGCGTCTTGGCTCCCATGTCACTGTTGACAGTCATAACTTTGAAGTTGTAGATAATTTCGTCCACCTGGGAACCAGCATTAACAGCAATAACAATGTCAGCCTGGAAATCCAACGCAGAATCACTCTTGCCAACAGGTGCTACTTTGGACTAAGTAGGCAATTGAAAAGTAAAGTCCTCTTTCGACGAACAGAAACCAAACTCTACAAGTCTCTCATCATTCCCGTCCTACTTTACGGTGCAGAAGCGTGGACGATGTCAACATCCGACGAGACGGCACTAGGAGTTTTCGAGAGAAAGGTTTTGCGGAAGATTTATGGTCCCTTAAACATTGGCAACGGCGAATACCGCATACGATAGAACGATGAGCTGTATGTGTTATTCGACGACATAGACATAGTCCAGCGAATAAAAAAAACAGCGGCTACGCTGGCTAGGTCATGTTGTTCGAATGGATGAAAGTGCTCCAGCTCTGAAAGTATTCGATGCAGTACCCGCTGGTGGAAACCGAGGAAGAGGGAGACCTCCACTCCGATGGAAGCACCAGGTGGAGAGGGACCTGGCTTCGCTTGGTATAACCAATTGGCGCCAAACTGCCAGAAGCAGGGATACGTGGCGCGCTGTTTTGGACTCGGCTATAACCGCGTAAGCGGTGTCTACGCCAGTCAAGAAGAAGAAGAATTTTCAGTTTTCTTTTTTCGAATTTGGTCTTTTTGACAGCTGTTACTTGATTTATATTGAGTTTGATTTGCCATTTCATAATGAAAACACTAACAACGGTACAGAATTTATTGCATATTATATACGGCATCAATTGCTCCAAAAATTGCTCCAAAATACTATCACCCACACATTTCCGGTGAAAGCTCACATGTAATTGCGTGTAAGCTTGCGTGTAAATATAAGATTACAGCAACAAAAGTGCTACTTTATTTACGATAATGCGGCCAATGGTGTTGGCCATAAAATCTACGCTGCATTAACATAAATTTCCGTGACAATACGAGCGCACGCGCATATAAGCGGCCGGTTTACGGCTGTGCCATCAGCTTACATATTGACAATTGCGTGCTGAGTATTCTGCGCATCAACACATTTATATAAATATATATGATACAAAGACTTTATGTTATATGTTAATGTCAGCTTTCCGCTTTCGAGCTTTTGAGCTTACGCACACGTAGCAACGCATGCAGACAACAACTCGCACCGACAGCACGCACGGCAACCGCGAATGGCGAATAATTTATGCCATGCCATGCAAACATATGCGCAAAAAGGCGAGCGAATTATATGCAACTGCCGGTGTCAGGCCATTCATTTGCATGTATGTATGTGTGTGTGCGCCACAACTCAGCTGCAATCAGCCGCTTACGTGCAACCGTGAAGACACAGCAGACCACAGTCATACATTCGCTTGCAAGTGTTGTTGGCATTTAAACAATAGGAGGAGCAAAAAATCGAGCGCACAGCGGAAATGATGCATAAATGGCCGCCAATAACTCCAGCCGTGCATTAAACAGCTGCCTACAAGCCGCATGTGCCATCGAATTGGAATTTCACAAAAGTAATGCGACAGACAATGTGTACATACAACAACAGCAACTACGACAACATACAGAAGAAAAGAGGTGACAGAAAACACCCGCAGTTTTAACCAGCAAGCGCATGATCCCCACTTACATATGTATATAAATGTGAGAATCGAAAATTCAAGTTGACATGCAAATATTTATACAAATACATATGTACACCTCTGCAAAAACAAAATATTATTCTTATTAATAGTAAGCGTATGCGTCACATATTCTTCTTTTTGTCTGTTGGCTGGACATGTGAGATGCAGACTGCCAAGTAATTCGCTCATGACAAACGGCTGTAATAAAGTGACAGAGCTGGAAAAATATTTAAGCTTTGTAGCAAGCACAGTTCATATTGACGGATATATTGGCATTATCGGCATAAAACGGTTACCTTCACTGCTAAGTACTTAATAGTGAAAAACATCACACTGCATCTCGTCAGTTTTTTCCACTTACAAAATACAAATTCGAGTATCACTTAAAACTACCGTAAGGAAATTTAGCTCCGGTCAATTCCTTTACAACAATTAGTGAAGGCTTTTTGCATCATCATCACCATCATGAAGTCCCTATAAAGTATTAGTTCGCATGAATATGACATTGTTCTGCGTAATCCTCTTAAAACTTTAGCCACTTCCGGCAGCAAACAAACAACAAATAACAACATGAACCGGCAGCCACTCAATCATACAGCCAATTTACTTAAGAGCCAACATTCTTATTTTTTTATTGGAGAAATGTGGGAGCGACGTTAAAAAATACAGTTTTAGTTTTGGTTTTTATATTTCTTTTAAGCCTAAAATGCAGTTGCCAAGCCAGCACTGGTACACAACGACATATATGTATATATGTAAATTGATGGAGCTGAACTACAGCCTCTTACAATACAATCCGTTGTGCGTTGTGTTGTGAGCCACATGTTTTTGAAGCGTTCAGGTAAAATTTTGCTTACCACTACGTGTACCTTACTTTTTATTTATTTGCAAGCACTGTATCTACACTTATATGTAAGCTATTCTTGTGCACAGTTAGTCGACAAAGTCAGTTGAGAAGTTGTCTCAATAATAGTGCTGTTGCTGTATTGCATGTTCGGTGACTGTGGTACATCTATGTTCTTTTTCTCTACGAATAAGTTGCTCTAAAGCCACTTAGGAAGGCTGCAGGCACAGTTGTTAGGTTGTTTGTGCGTCAAAAAGCATCTTAACAACTGTATTGCTTCTCCCATAGTAGCTCGCTCTCTTTCACTCTCACGAAATCACAATTAACTTAATCGCCTAGCCTACAATTTACTCTCGCAGCTGGTTTTCTTTGCTTATACTCAATAAAATTTATATGACCAGCACTGTATATGGACGTTCAATGCATTTCGTTACGAATAGTACAAAATATAAGGATATCATATATCATAACTGTAAATAAGCGTATAATACATATTATGTATTTTCACTATTTGACGCTCGTAAATTTGCTACCAAAAACCGGGAATTCAGAAATTTCGAAAGTAACAGTGAGGCTATGCGCGAGTAGAGGAAGAACGCTTTGCAAAACAAAGCATTCTAATTGAATAGCAAATTTATCATACACAAGAAGATACACGCCTGGCAAATACTACTTTTGCCGGAAAGCAAATCCACTGACAGAAACACATGTTTCATGGCATACATTACGGCGCACATATGTGCATTCTATGAATTTGCACAGCACGCCGAACATGACAAAACGAGGCGAACTTGCAGAAGCCAGTGCGGAAGCTGCGCAAAAACAAAAAAACAAAACGAATTCAAACAGCCATGTTTTCGATTGCTGATTTGCAAAGGTATTTGTGTTTTTTGCTAGCTGCGAGATTGCAAAACGCTTTTTATACGCCAGTTTGTAAGTCGATTTATGGCGGGCGTGCAAGAATGAGTGGCATTTACAAATAGCAAACGCCTGCGCCTATGCAACGGAAACGCAGCAGCGCGTGGAATTGTAGAACGCGGTGAAAACGATTGCATACTACCCTTTTTGCTATGCACTCTCGCAACTGTAACGGAGTTTTGATGCATGAAATGCACGTTGCATATGAATGATATGCCGGCGATGTAGATTACTCTAGATTGTTGGCGTTTGTTAGCTGTTTGCTCGCCGATATTGCATGCTCGAAGCCTTTCACATGCGCCTGCGATTTGAATGCACAATGATATAACATTATTCATGGCATATTTGTAGTATTGAAATATGCCGTTATATCGTTACTAGTTGGAGATGAAATGCACTAGCAATGAAAGAATGCATGTGATTGTAAAGAAAAATCAAATTGAAGAATGTGACCAGTTCCCATGGAAATACGTTGCATAGTTTCTAAAAATGTTGTTCTGTTAAAAAAAAACGAAAATATATTTAGGGCCTCCTCGACTGTTTATCCTTGTAAGTTATAATTTAAATGAAATCCCTAATATTATTTTATTTAATTTTTTTTACCCGTCATATTGTATCTGTTGTTAGATATATAATATGTATAAATTTAATATCAACAAATAAGGAAGGACTAAGTTCGGGTGTAACCGAACATTTTATACTCTCGAAATTTATTTATTTAATTTCATTAATATTACACACAATTTGACCCACATAAAGTCCATTGAAAGTTGGAAACCCTAATATTATGTATGTGGGAGTTAGGTGAAGTTATAAACCGATTTCACGTATTTTAGGCACGGAGACATATTATTTAAAAAAAAAACATATTTCCTCCGAATTTCTTCAAAATATCTGAGAGACTTAATTATATTTCCGATAAAAAAAAACAAGAACCCCTGAGGTCCTCTTGTTCGATATATGGGGCCTTGAAAATGTATGGTCCGATTTCGACGATTTTTAGAAGGGCGATGCCGCACTATAAATATAGTATTTGTGCAAAGTTCTGTTCCGATTTCTTCACTAGTGCTTACCCTACATATTGTAAAGAAAACGATTCAGATCGTCTTCAAAGTTCTGGTGTATAGTAAGCAGGCGTGGTTGTGAACCGATTTGGCCTATTTTCACAACTTATTATTGGGATGCAAGGAAAATATTACAAACCGAATTTCATTGAAATTGATCAAGTAGTTTCGGAGATATGATTTTTGACCCATAAGTAGGCGGGACCACGCCCATTTAAAATTTTGTATATCATTTCTTCTATATATCAATCTTCTACAAGAGTGTACAGTATGCGTATGCCGATGATATTGATATCATCGGAAGCAACAACCGCGCCGTTTGTTCTGCGTTTTCCAGACTAGATAAAGAAGCGAAGCGTATGGGTCTGGTGGTGAATGAGGACAAGACGAAATATCTCCTGTCATCAAACAAACAGTCAGCGCACTCGCTTCTTGGCTCCCACGTCACTGTTGACAGTCATAACTTTGAAGTTGTAGATAATTTCGTTTATCTGGGAACCAGCATTAACAACACCAACAATGTCAGCCTTGAAATCCAACGCAGAATCACTCTTGCCAACAGGTGCTACTTTGGACTGAGTAGGCAATTGAAAAGAAAAGTCCTCTCTCGACGAACCAAAATCAAACTCTATAAGTCGCTCATTATTCCCGTCCTGATGTATGGCGCTGAAGCGTGGACAATGACAACATCCGATGAGACGACTCTTGGGTTTTCGAGAGAAAGGTTTTGCGCAAGATTTATGGTCCTCTAAACATTGGCAACGGCGAATACCGCAGACGATGGAACGATGAGCTGTACGATTTATACGACGACATTGACATAGTTCAGCGAATAAAAAGACAGCGGCTACGCTGGCTAGGTCATGTTGTACGGATGGAAGAAAACACTCCAGCTCTGAAAGTATTCGATGCAGTACCCGCTGGAGGAAGCCGCGGAAGAGGACGACCTCCACACCGGTGGAAAGACCAAGTGCAAAGTGACCTGGCTTCACTTGGTGTTTCCAGTTGGCGCCAAAAAGCAAAAAAGGAGGAATGAGTGGCGCGCTCTGGTGGATTCGGCTATAATCGCTGAAAGCGGTTCCTACGCCAAATATATATATTTATCATTTTGAGTGCAGCTCTTCTGTACCTTCTTTATAATGAAATTTAAGGTTTCTGTTGGTTTTCCTTACTGAATTAAAGCATTTTTAGTAGTTTTAAACATTACCTTTGTATGGGAGGTCTGCGTGGTTACTATCCGATTTCCTCCATTTTTGGTCGATATAAGGAAATACCTGAAAAATCACTCCTGAGAGTTTCGTTTATATAGTTTTAGTAGTTTACGAGATATGTACAAAAAATTTGGTAGGGGGCGGGGCCACGCCCACTTTCTCAAAAAAATTACATTTAAATATGCCCCTTCCTAGAACAATCGTTTGTACCAAATTTTGCTTTCATAGCTTAATTTATGGATTAGTTATAGCTCTTTATGTGTTTTCGGTTATCGCCATTTTGTGGGCATGGCAGTGGTCCGATTCCGCCCATTTTCGAACTTAACCTTCTTATGGTGCCAAGGAATACGTGTTCCAAGTTTCATTAAGATGTCTCAATTTTTACTCAAGTTACAGCTTGCACGGACGGACTTTACTCGTCACCCTGATCACTTTGGTATATATAACCCTATATCTAACTCGTTTAGTTTTGGGTGCTACAAACAACCGTTATGTGGACAAAACTATAATACTCTCTTTAGCAACTTTTCTTGCGAGAGTATAAAAATTTGAAATATATTTAAATAAATAAACAGAAAATACTCGTTACTCGTCTGCAATGTTACTCGTTACTTTTACAATAAAAGTTTTAACTTTCACAGCCGCGAAGCAACAACTTTCCGAGTAATTTACCGTACAATTTGCATACGCAATACACATTGCGGTTTTTGAGCACGTTTCGATTTCATAATTCTCTTTTTACTCTTTTTCAAACAATTAAAAAACAACAAAAAAATACGGAGAACATAACAACACAAATAAAAATAAACTTTTATTAAAAACGAGAAACAACAAAATGTTTCATACATTCGTGTATGTGTGTTACTGCGTTCATTCGTAAGATACTTTAACCCACGAGCTTTTTTATATTATATTAGTAGAAGCATACAGAATCTTCATGCATCTACTTTCTTGTTGTGTGGCTAGACTTACCAGACTGCTGCCAGTGTGGCAAACTTATCAAATTCACAATTTAATACTTTGATTGTATCATACATACCTGAAAATATAAAGTAAAGCGTACAAGGCATGAGTAAGAATTAATAAAATTCAATTAGTTTTAGCTTTAAACGGAATCAAACTACATAGCATTTTATAATCAGTTATTAATTAAGATATACACCGAAATATTAGGTGTACAACCTTGCTTTCGCCGTTTTCCAATAGATGCCTCTAGGGTCAATCACTGGTCGATTAAATCGATCAAATCGTTTTATATCGATCTTGGACATTTGTGTCAACATTAACCCAACAAAATATTTGTAGAGATCTGTTTGCATCCCAAACTTATTCTCAACTGAAAATTTCACTTTTTGAGCCGAATTCTCGACATTTGCGGGAAATTTTGCTTTTCTTTTTTAATTCCAAGAAAAGTGCGGCTGAGGCTCAGTTCGACATTTGTAACATCGACATCGGAAGCAAAGTTGTAGACCTAATAAAAATAAAATTTCCGCTTATCATTTACTTCTCTACCACTCTGCGTAAACGCAATGAGTCTAACATCTTATATTTTAGCCGTAGAAACACATAATATTCAATAATTTAATATACTAATGTCAACTATATAAAAATTAAAAAATTACTCATACGCCCCGTGAGCCATGAGTTAATGCTCAAAGTAAGTTGTGACAAGCAGACACGTTCACATAAAGTGATACAAAAAATACATTAACAGAGTTGTAATTTCACGCTGCTTCAATGAATTTCGAATTCAAAGAAGTATTTTTACACATCAAAGCGTTGCTGACTGACCGAGCATATACTCCGAGTACTTATGGCAGTTATGTACAGCCGACCATTGTCGGTTGTTTGAGTTGAGTCACGTAACAGCCACTGAGGTGTGCAACCTTGCAAGCGTCAGCAACAGCTGCATAACAGTAAATAAAACTGTGCAATAGGAACGATAATAAATATTATATGCGCCAGCTGATGGCATATGTGACAAGCGTAAGCTGAGTGCTGACATAAGAACACACTATTTGTATAAAAGTATTGGTAAATATGGACAAGAATTGCGAAAAAAAGTGTGAGAAAGTGTAAAAAAAAATGTTGGAAAAATACTCGTTAAAACGATGGTGCTGGTGGCGCAGAGAAAGTGGCGTGCGCATGCCATCTGATTAGGAATAAAATTTGTAGTGACAACAGTTGTGCGAAACATGCGCACACGCACACACATACAATGCATAAACTTGAATGTAACAGCATGGAAGACAACGGACGCATTGCATGACAAGTAGAATACAACAACACTAATACCAACAACAAGTGCGGATTATAATGAATAACCGCAAACACACACACACACAACTACATAGTATGATGAGCAATTGTCATTTGTGCTATGTGTGCAACAACAACAGCAAAACAACAATAACAACAATCGTTACACTAAATGTCAACAAGCAAATCTGAAATAAAATAAAATAAAATAGGAAAGTGAAGCAGAAGAAAAATGAATTACATTTCTGCTCTCGCACACAAGAGGAAGAAACGGAAGAAGAGGAAGAACCAGAAGCAGAGCAAACGCTGCTTACTGCCAACTGCGCACACTGATATCCACTAAGTACTATTAAGTACTTCAGTCTTTTGTGTAACATTGTTTGCAATAGAAACCCAGAAAGGAAGCTAGCAAGTAGAAAATACACCAACACACACAAAACAACAATACATATCTCACACATACGCGCAGAATGCAACACTCGCAGCTGCCACAACCAGCTGAGTCAGAAATGCATTGCAATTTTACGGTGAAAATACAACAACAACAACAACAACAAAATGGAAAAAAGAGCTACAGAAATGTGTAACGTTTGTCGGACAACAATTGTGGACTTACATATTACAGGCATGAATACGTTTTCGTTAAAGCAAAGCGGAAACGCTCAGCCGGACGTTGTCAATGTCTTGGCAGTTATTCACTACTTACTTACACGCTGTTGCCTCTGCGGATAGAGTACGCCCACAAGCTCTACTTGCCGCAGCAGCCAGCAAAGGCTACCTACTACTCATGCAGTTCTTCCTGTCGGCGTTCAACTGCTTCGTTTCGTATTGTGTGTGCTTTCGAAAAAGTAGGAAAATGGAATTAAATAAAAATTCGCTTAAAGCACACAATTGGCATTTCTTGCAGTCCCAGCTTACAAGTTGTGCTTTTGTCATTATTCTTCCTCTTGGACTGCACATTTTTTGCTCGCTCGCAACCAGTGGCTTAACACAAAATTATTTCATTACAACACTGCTGTGATTTGTCTCATGAAAAATTTCAAACCCTTCCATTTATTTGCTCGTACCTCCCCGGACCACGCTTCTCCTGCTTGTTGACGTGGCGCTTCTTTTCAGGTTTATCACAGGCAGCGCATATCTCTGAGTATATATGTATGTGTATATGTAATAACATTCTTCACATTCAGTTCGTTTGCCTTACTCCTGTATTAGTGCTTATTCGTTTACTGTTTTTTATTTTTATTTTTTGCTTTTTTTAGTTCTTGTTTTTTAATTTTTTACTTTTATCTTTATTTAGTTTCTCGAGAGCGATGCAACAGTTGAATCATTTCTCACGCTGATCACCGCAATTATTCTACTGAAATTAATAGCCGATTTTCTTCACATATCTTTTATTTAATTTCTTTAACTGTCGGTTAATCCTAGCATACTTTCGGGTTTCAACTAAATCATTGGGCGGATGGGAATTATTGAAAATTGTAATAAGTACAGGCTATCTGTCACTCACTAAACTTTGGAGAGTGGCGAATCGAACATCAAAAAAGGTAGTCTTACACGAGGAAGGCCAAAGTTCTGGTGTAACCGAAAAGTTCATACTCTTACTAATATTTCTTTAATTTCATTAAGATAACACACAATTTGTCCATATATACATATATAATATATGGTGTCCATGGTTATTCCTGGAGTATTTCTCACATATTAACCGATATATATATATGTATATGGAATAAAGCTCAGTGGAAGTTTGAAAATCTTAGAATTAGGTATGTGGTAGCTAGGGACAGTAGTGATCCGCTTTTTCCCATTTTTGGCTCAGCAGCATATTGTTATAATGAAAATATTCCCTCGAATTTCTATATAACATATGTATACAATCTTTACCGATATTTTCGTTAAAAAATTAGACACTGGCACTGCACAGTGGTTCGGCTTGTATGAAGGTGCGGTCATAAATACTTCCCGTTGAGATATCGCTTTGAAATTTTCACCAAAAATCTAGAAAATGATTTTAAATATATAGTAAAAAAATTGGCCCCTAGGACTACTAGGTCCTATAGCTCCCATAGAACTGTAATTGCCATTATATGGCAATCATGCGCAATAATACTTCTCATGGTCATGGTCGGAGCGTCAAAACTTTCAGTAAGGCTTTGTAAAAACATTTAAGAAAGCGATAAACAAGCTGAACATGATTTGTCGTTATAGTTTCCCCCATCCAACCCCCACATTCAACCTGTAAGAATAATATCATATATACAAATCATGTAGGAAAAAAGCAAATTATCAACCAATTTAATACAGTTCATTTTTTCACTGCCATTCTACAGCCATTATAATTAGAACAAAAACTTATAATGCATCCTCTAGTAAACCGTACATAGATTGAACTAATGAATTTGAACTTAAAAATAGTTAATTCAAATGCCATTATTATTTTGACGATTACTTCTACATATGCAAATTTCCGCACCTAACTTTAACACTTTTATTACCTTAAAACTCTGGTAAAGACAATGTAAAATAAATCTAACGGGGGATCGCGGGGGAACACAACAAAAACTTTATGTAAACACATTGAAGACGCAGACTAATTTCACAAAAAATACAAATCACGTTAGTCTTAATTAATTTCACAAGTTAAAATAAATACCTTTAGCTTCAAAAGCCATTAAAAATAATCTTGATTCGTTAACCTGAACAATTACCAGAACAATTACCAGAACAATTTGAAGTGCGTTGTTGCTGCGAATTTTAAAAAAATGTCTGATGTGCTTTAAAAAAATACAGTTGTTCATGCGTTTAACTCTATTTTTAGAAAGTACCGTTAGATTTTTGGGAAAACCCGGTTTGAAAATAAGAAGTTTGGACAATTTAGAGGCCATCGGTTTACATTTTGTCAAAAAATCGAGAGATGGATTTTTTGATTTTTGGCCTACGGCGGAACCACTGAACAATTGAAATCTTACAACGATTGTATTTAGTCCAATAAGCTATAATTTTTTTGTATGTAATGTAACCAATACAAATGTTAAGTTTTCTCATATCTACTGCGTAGCCTTTGTTTTAATGCTTTGTTCTACCAAACCAAATTTGAGCAACAGTAAGACGACAGCTTAAGTTTATTCACGAATATAAATATATGGGCAAATATCGACAGCTACAGCTAACATTTGTATTACCTTAGAACGTTGACAAATACACTGATAACACTCATAAAGGGGGTATCGTGGGGTATCATAACTAAATGTCTATTTAAACATGAAAATTACGTTAAAAAATACACAAAAAAAGTATAATCAATCAAAAATACACAACAAATAATAAATCAATAAAATTAATTTCACAATATGAATTTATTAAAGTAAATACCTGCAACAATAAAATTCATTTTAAATAATCAAAATCGGACCTCTCTAGCAAACGTTTGACTACTTTGAAATTCAATTTTGTTTTCACGAAAAGCTAACTTAGCGTAGTTTCGCTACAAAATTGAACAGTTAATTACGCTTTGCATTCTATTTTTAGAATGTCCCGTTAGATTTGCAGTAAAAACCGGTTTGCTATGAAGAAGCATGGACATTTTAGAGACCATTTGGTAACTTTTCGGAAATTTTTGTTGTTATGAATTTTTTGAATTTTGTCCTATGGGCGCAACCACTGTGCACTGGGGTCCTCATGTACGATTTCTGGGGCCTTGAAATGTTTTCTACCGATTTGATCAATTTTTAGATGATCTCTAATACAGTATTCTATTTCATCTTCACTGGTGCTCGAATTATATATAAATATTAAAATTCTATAGAAATGTCATAATTGAGAGCCGATACACCCCCAGGAGAACGTACACAAACTCAGTCCAAGATTAACAAAACAAGCTCCCTCTCTCTCTCTGCGCGAAAGCAAAGGTGGTAAACAACAGTTGTGGCTGAACAAAAAGTGAAGTAATAAACAGCTGCAAGCTAACCGAACTGAGGTGAACGAGTGTGTCAACAACACAAAGGATAGCCAGCAGGTGCAACGTGAAATGTAACAAAACAAGAGAACTTGGGATAACCGCAAAAGGTAGAAGGCAGTATGCGCGGCAAAAGAAATTAGCAGCAACTCGCTGTTGTGCTACGAAATGAAAAGATCGACGAAACCGCAAATGCTAATGAAGTCATCGCTATGCAAAGCAACACGCACAATGGATGCAAATCCAAAAGAAAGGATAACAACAAAAAACAGCAACAACATGGAATGTAACTTTATGTGCCACAGCAAAGTCTTCGCGTAACGCAGCGGCTCAAAGAAAAGCCGCCACAGACAAGCATGGCGTGGAGGTCAGCAACGCCAACGGGCCGAAAAAGCATGCAACCGAAGGTGAACTAATCAGTTGCGCATAGCAACAACAACAACAACAGCATCAGCAACATTGTTTGCCAGCTGCTGGCAGTGTATATGACTTAGTAGGCAACATAGAGTAGACATGGTTGTGCCAGGAAACTGGAGCAGCACGCTGAGAAGTTGCACAAAAAATAAACGCATAGCACTGAAGGATAAAGTAGGGAACATTTGCAGCATACGCCACATGCCCAATGCCACACGCCACACACCATAAGCCACAGGCTCCGTTCTCCGGCTGCCACTTTGTCACAAAGAAATGCAAAGTAGCAGAAAATTGAAAGTGAGTGGAAAGAAAACCAGATGACAGGCACAAAGTTGTTGCAGGTGGAGCCACACTGACAGCCATGCGAAATTAATTAACAAAAAACAACAGAAAATAACAAGAAATGTGAAATTAAAAGCAGACTGCTTCAGGAGCAGCACAAAAGTTTTGTATGTGGGTGTGTGACTTATGGCATTTGTTTAAAAGCGCGAAGTTATTGTAAAACTTTATATAACAAGTAAGGAAGGGCTAAGTTCGGGTGTAACCGAACATTTTATACTCTCGCAATTTATTTATTTAACTTTATTAATATTATATAATACACAATTTGACCCACATATTCGTCATATATGTATATTGTATAAAGTCCATTGAAAGTTGGAAACAAAATATTAGACTAGAAGCACCGAGGTCCTCATGTTCGATATATGGGGCCTTGAAAACCTATGGTCCGATTTCGGCGATTTTTAGAATGGGGCTGCCACACTATAAACGTAGTATTTGTGCAAAGTTCTGCACCGATATCTTCACTAGTGCATACTTTATATATTGTAAAGTAAACGATTCAGATCGTCTTCAAAGTTCTGGTATATAGGAAGTAGGCGTGCTTGTGAAGCGATTTGGCCTATTTTCACAAAATATTATTGGGAGGTAAGAAAACTATTACAAACCAAATTTCATTGAAATCTGTCGAGTAGTTCCTGAGATATGGTTTTTGACCCACAAGTGGGCGATGCCACCCCCATTTTCCATTTTGTAAAAAAATCTGAGTGCAGCTTCCATCTGCCATTTCTTATGTGAAATTTAGTGTTTCTGACATTTTTCGTTAGTGAGTTAACCCACTTTTAGTAATTTTCAACGTAAGCTTTGTATGGGAGGTGGGCGTGGTTATTATCCGATTTCAACTATTTTCATGGTGTGTGGTGGGGTACGTAAGGGAATCGACTGCAGAAAGTTTGGTTTATATAGCTTCAATAAATGTTTTTGGGGCGGGCCACGCCCACTTCCCCAAACAAATTACATCCAAATTTGCCCCTTCCTAGTGCGATCCTTTATTCCAAATTTTACTGTTATAACCTTATTTGTGGCTTTGTTATGACACTTTATGGGTTTTTGGTTTTTGGTTAATTTCGAAAGCAACCCTCTCACGGTCCCAAGGAACATGTGTTCCAAGTTTCATTAAGATATCTCAATTTTTACTCAAGTTATCGCTTGCACGGACGGACGGACCGACATCCGGATTTGAACTCCGCTCGTCATCCTGATCATTTATCTATACTAATATTATAAAACTGAAGAGTTTGTTTGTTTGTTTGAACGCGCTAATCTCCGAAACTACTGGTTCGAATTGAATAATTCTTTTTGTGTTGGATAGTCCATTTATTGAGGAAGGCTATAGGCTATAGCACGCGACCAATAGAAGCGAAGAAACAGTGGTAAATGTGTAAAAAAACGGGAGAAATTCCGTTCTTTGCGCTGCGAAAGCGGTTCAAGATATACAAAAGTTATGTATGAAAGCATCATTTCTCTTTTAATGATCTAAAAAAAAGTCCGTGAGTACCGTTTATGTGATAACTAATTTGGTCGAAATTATTTGTTAGAGTTGTATTAACATAATAATATTAATCTTTATCCAATCTAAGCATAATTGTGAAAATGGTAGAATTTATATTTTATATTCCTGTTGTTATCTGCCGCCCAGTACCTGAAAAGTGTACAGAATCTGTATCAGGGATAAAAGATGAACCCTCTGCGAGGACTTTCATACAATATAATATTTATTTTATTCATTTTGTATATATTTTATAGTAATCAAAAACTCCTGTGTCGACTTCAAAAATTCATTCACCATTGGAAAGCTACATTCACCCCGAGTAACATAGGCTATATTTATTGCTAGAATCTCAACTTTCTGGAAATAGTTCCCATTTGAGGGCAACAAAAAGACTCCGTGATGGAGAATCTTAACCTGAAACGTGAAATCGTCTTGCAAGTCATTCTCTTCGTTTCGCAATCGCGTACCAGAGAGTCGAGTAACGAGTGCTCGCAGCTTCTTGCGTGTGCAGGGGCTTGAAAAAAAAAATATTAGAAATATACAAGCTCACAATAGGGAGTCGAACTCTGTGCGTTCCCAACGCCTTCAAAATCAGAGAGAAAGACAATGGTCATCAAAGCCTAGAGGTCATATTAAAATTTTAGCTCATTGCAAATAAAATATAATTTGATGTTCGAATTTTCCTAATTTTTTTAACCCACGCATGAAACTGCAAAGAACAAACATATGTATCGGAGAGTATGTATGAGAGTATGCGTAAAAACTTATAACTTTTGAAATGTTTGATTAAGCCCGTGCGAAGCCGGAGTGATCTGCTAGTATATATATAACCCTATATCTAACTCTTTTATTTCTTGGTGACACAAACAACCGTTATGTGAACAAAACTATAATACTCTGTGCAACATGTTGCGAGAGTATAAAAACAAACAGCTGAGTTGCATTGTGATGGAGAAAGCGACGAGTTTTTTCTTTTTTTCTTTTTATTTATTTTTTATTCGGAGACTATTTTAAGACAATTCTGCAATTGAAATTATTAAACAATATATTCTGCATATATATGCACATATATTTATATGTATATATGAAATACTAGCCAATTAACACTACATTTTTTGTCACACAGTTGTTAAGTGGCTCAGGCTCATGAAGTTCAAGAATTCAAGAAAGCTTCAAAACTATTTTATACTGTTGTTGTTGGTAAGTAAATTCGCTGGAAAATATCTGCAGTAGACTACGCTTACAGGATTTATGTTACAGTTATTTGTGCACATTTCTTCCAGCTGGAGTAAAGGAAAAACAAAACCAACAAATATTGACAACCTTTTGTCTCCTTAAACTAACATGGTATTTACCTTTTCAATTTTCACATTTATACTTGTATGCACGCCCGTCTTCTGCTGGGTTCATAATACCATTAAGGAGCTTAACTAGGTTTAAGCGCCTAAATGTAGGCTTATGCAACGACAGCAAAATGAAGTTTGCTACGCAGCAGCCTCGCAGTAGACAAAAATAAATTGAATGCAATTTAAAAGCAAAGCACTTGAGGCAATCACTTCAAAATCCGCATTTCAAATATCTTCAAGAGCGTCAGGCAGCTGCCAACGCACGTCAGATGGCGCTAAGCTACTAGTGAGCAAGTGTTGCAGGTTTACGAGTTGATGAAAGGACTTAACTAACTTTTGATTGAGAGACGCTTGAGGGTTGGTGCGCAAATGTTTGCATTTTCGAAGGATTTGTGACTTTAGTGTTGAGAATTTTTTGTTTTTTGTTCATTTAATACTGCTATTGTCGTAAAATAGTTGCTGCAGCAACTTTATGTGTGCGTGTGGGTGTGTGTATTTATATGCCAATATATTTCACTTTCATGCTGTAAATTTGTTCAGCTTTGCTTTCATCTGCACGGATTTATGTGTGAAAATAAATTTTGTATTCCAATAAATTGTAGCGCATGACAATAGCTATACACATGCATATGCATTCTTATATTTGGTTGACTAGTTTATTTGCTGGAGTCTAACTAGAATAACCAAATATATTGTGAGCTTACGAATAAATGCGTTTACTAAATTCTAACACTGTTATTTTGTCAATAGATGAAGAACAAATATGTGAAGAGTACTTGGATATAGTTATGGTAGTTGCACGCATTGCTGTTGTTGTTTAGACCAAGCTCGAATATTTTTCTTTATTATTAACAATAGTCAATTCTTAGAAGTAAATTTTAAATTGAGTTATTAAAAGTATTTTTGAACCTCAGCACTTTGGATCAAATGCAAAAGCATTTTATTTCACATTTTTTCTAATTTATTGAAGCACAAAAGCCCATGATTTTACATTTACCATGCAGTGTCTGTATGCATGTAACTAATCCGCATATTCACCCATTCACGGAGGTGTGTAAGCATATTCATGCATTATTAAAATTTTGAAATATTCGGCCTGAAGCAGAAAATAAATAATAAATAAATAAAGCATTAGCACATATGCACAGTTATTTGTGAGTGTTTGTGTATTTAATATATCATAGTCTATTTATAGGTCACAACAACTTTTGCTCCACCGGTCAGATGTGACATTGTGATGTTTGTCTGCATTTGCACTCATATTTTTCCAAACGTCTCTACTAACTAAATTCATATACTGAATATATTTACTTTCAAATATTTTAATGAGAAATAGTCAAATAAAGAATTACGTATTGAAATTGTAATAATTAAAAGGGAAATGTTTTTGAATGCAACGAAAATATGTAACGCAACAATTTTCCGTCACACTCGCAACATACAAAGATCCATCATAGTGGAGGCTGACATTGTTTAAATATAATTTTTTTATGTAACATTTGGATGGTTAAAGGAAAAAAGTGAAACGGTTTGTAACGAAGCTTGGCAGTTGTTCAAACATTTTTTTTTTCAATTTAGTAGCAGGAAATATTATGATATGAACATAGAAATTAATCTACTTTAAGAGAAGAATTGCAAAAATTATTTAAAATTTATTTTTATAATACAAAATCATGAATGACAGTCGAAATCTCGACATTTTACCGTCAACTTTAAAACAATTAAAATCGCAAAAAACTCAAAATTTCTGCCGCATGATCTTTTCACATTTCTGCCATAAGTTAAAGCTCAGAAACTTGCCGATGGCACTCACTAGTGCACCAGAAGCACTCTGCATAGCAGCCACAAAGTGGCAAAGGTGTGCGGAAGATACGCGCGCAAAAGTATGCAACAAAAGTGTGAAATGAACGCGAAACTTCATGGCGGTATAAGAAGTGGACCCTTGCGGATTGGCGTAAAAGAGTTAAAAAGTACGCAAATTTTATACAAGCACTGAAAAATGACAGCCTTGGGAATCAGAGAGTTGAAAAGATATAAATTTAATAAAAGAAGCCGACGCGAGTGCGACTACCAACAACAGACATACATGAAATATAGGTAACAGCAAAGAGCTGACTAGTCATAGTTGTATGTACAATGTGTGTGTGAATATGTTCATAACTATTTACTATGCAAAGAAATTCGGAGAAAGCCGTAAGCTCCCTACAGTCGGCGATTGTGGCCTCAGCAAGCAAGTTATATGTGAATAATAAAACCGTCAAAACCGGCGGGAATAACTTTTCATTTCAAATTTGCATATGCTATATTCGAACTGCAATTCGTGAAAATTTCGTGTACGAGCAAGTGAAATCAAAGTCTATTCTACATCATTGGTTGCATGCACACGCAATAGTTAATGTACACCACTGCGTATACGTAACCGATTTTTTTTTTTTTTTCTTTTTTTTTTTACTGTATGCGACAATTCTCATTAGCCGTTCATTTCTTATTTTATCTTGTACTTTTGTGCAACGAACATTCTTACATTGTAAATTCCAGCGTCTCTGTGGTTTTCGTACGAAGTGTATCAACTCTTCCACCGACAAAAGAGCATTCTAGCGGCAAATAGCAATGGGGATGTGAGCAAATATGTTACCCGTAGCATGATATCAAAGTGAGTCAAAGAGTGACGTAGAAAAAATGCTCTTACGCCACAACTGTAACCACAAGTATGTTTGATGTCCTGCCTAACCGCTGTAATGGAAGGACCCACATATTTGCAACGCCCCACAAATGCTCAATAACAAGTATAAATATATGCATATGCATGCGTGTATGTATACGTCCACAAATCAATATTTACGTATAGAATATGTCGGAATTTTGCGCATCGGTCCGTGTGTGGTTTTCACCATCAGCAAAGTTTCTTTGTCAACTTTTAGGCGCAAAAACTCACTTCACATTCAAAATAAAAGTTTTTTTGCATTCAGCGTTGCAGAGGTGTGGGTTTAGCGCGTAATACGACACGACACACAAAAATCTTGAAAATTTGTAAAACTTATTGGCAACTACAAACACAATAACAATGTTGATAATAAGCATAAATGACGGCTATTTAGACTAAAAGGTTGCAACTACCTGCAAATGTAATATTTTTTCTTTGAAATTAAACAATTATAAATTTACTAAGAAATCTTTGCTTTTTTATTCACATAATTCATGTTTTTAATTAAAAAAACATATTGAAAATGATTATGTAGTTTCTAACTCCTTCTAGCTAATAATAGCACATTTTCTCTCACACAACTCACATTCAAAACTAAAAGTTAGTAAATCGAAGTAACATCTTACTTTCGTTGCCACTGCTTCCACAGATAAATCAATTATCTTCAGGTAAGCCAGTATTGCCTTAACTTTCCGAAAAATATATTTTTTTTTTTACATTTTTTCTGTGTCAATTTCAATTTATATTTTTCGCTATAAAAATTTTAGTTTAAAAATCAACAATGCTAAGCTGAGGAAAAATACTTCAGCATAAAAACCGACTAAACTGCAAATAAACCACTACAGTTTTACGGCAAAATATTGTGACAGACAATGACTAAACCAAATCTCGACGTTGGAACGTTATCCATTAAAGCCGAATTGGATTGAGCGGCATGTCCTAAGCTCTTTCTCTGCAAATCCCAATGGAATTGACAGTGATAGCACGACGGATTGGCAGAAGGAGCGAAAGCAAACTTAAATTCAGAGTTGTTTCTATGCATGCTTGGCAGGCTGCTATCACTTGTGATAGATTTAGATAGAAACATATATACATAATCATACATGTGTATGTGTGTGTATAGTATATTGAAATCTAACTTCTGCTTATGTGTTTCGTAATTAAATATGTTTACAGAACACTTCCCATCGAGTGTATATACGCATGTATATGGACTCATATTTTAACATCACAATCCTGCTAAGTTTATTCGATATTTGACTTAGCATTTGACAATATAAACTGATCACAATGGAATTGCTGTCATTTATCAATTTACTTGTATGTATTGGTGTACAATTCCTAAGAGTACCGCGCTCAAATATTTCCATACACACACTTATTTATTCTATCGTATGGCATGCAAGTTAGTACAATAAAGCAATAGCATAAATTTAATATATATAATATCTTACAACGGACTCGCTCTCTTTTGAGAAAGCTCTATTCTCTGGCCTTTGACAGTACTACCAGCCATAGTTCCATTTCAATCGTAGCCCATGTTCGTACTTGAATATAAAACCGAATTGCGTACCGGAATAGACATAGAAGACATATTCTCATAGCTTTTCAGCAGCATAGGGAACAAGGCAACGCTTTTCCTTCATCTCCGATATGGTTTTGAGCGCATAATGAACCCACATAAATTCGGGAAAGCGCTGAAGTAGATATTTATCTGTTAAGCATTTCCAGTGAAGAGTTGCTGGCGAAATTTCTACAGTAATTCGAGTCTCCCTACAGGGTATGTCACATAAGTATGCGTATATGTATGTATGGTATGTATGCATGCCTGGATGTTTGTATACGCCTGTGTGTGTGTGTGTGTACCCCTTTTGCATGCGCCAATGAGGAACTTCAATTCAAACACGATTTGCACGCTTTTGGGCCAGAAATGATAATGGCCATTTGAAAACTATTAGACCCCAGAGTAACATTGAATCCTTGCGCAACTAGCCGGCCAGAACCGTAACGGTTCAAGGCACACATTACCACCATACCATAAACAAACAAGCGCATATGCATTACATACACATATCAACATGCCGGCGCGCAATTACCATCAAGAGTATTTGTTGTTGTGCTTGCGAATATATGCACCGGTCTTGTAATGTTACCGAAGAGATTTGACCACGCTCGACTGCGGAGGCAGCAGCTCAGCTGAATGCCAAATCCAACAAACAGCCGAGTATGCTACACGCAAGCACACTCGCACACCCGCACGTGGTGGACTGCAAAGCTGCGGGTACTTGAAAGCACACCGAAACTAAGACAAAGCTCCTGCACACATATGTACGTTCAAACATTTTGTGTGTGTGTATAGGGCACACAAGTGCAGACAGTATGAGAAAATGGAAAATTTGCTTGTTTGCGTAGAGATAATGCATTTATCAGAGAAAAACGCGTTGGCAAATAGAACAAAAGGATTGAAGCTGAAAAGCATATCAATGCCCCAGACAACAAGCGATTTCAACATAACAACAAAGGCAAACAAAAGAAAAAAAATTAGGAACTAAAAGGAACGTTTAACAGCAACAAAGTGAAGTCGTCAAGCACTTGGCTTTTATGCTATACGTGCGCTCAAGGTCAAATGGCGGCGGGGTAAGTGGCACAAGGCGAATAACTGTTATGCAATATTCCTATCTTTCAGAATTTTACGGTTCCATTTGGTGTAAATATTATGTTTGTTGAGATTCTCTCTGAAATTTGGCTCACCTACACTTTGGAAATTTGAAAGAACTTTGAAGAGTAAGAAAATATTTCAAAAGAAAATAAAAATAATTGCAACAGTTTGGGAAGCACTGCATTAGCTCTGAAACCATCGAAAGTCATGTAATTGAAATTTAAGTTCAAAATTTAACTAGTTCAACCTTTAAATTAATATCAACCAAATTGCTGCGGTTGACAAATGCACTTTCAATTTACACATCTTAATCAACAACAACAAACATTTCCTTGACACATTGATAATAATAAACCCACCTCAACTAATTAAGCCGAACTCATTATGTGGACTGACATAATTATTCATTGGAAGTTCAGAAAACCACAAACATCTTCCTTAAACTAACTCTCATGTGAAATTACATGCTGAAAAACACTGACATACACAATGACACGTAATGTCAAGTATGGACTTTTCAAAAAGGCTTTGATAATGAATTTTAGTAGACCACAGCTGCTTCAGACAAACACCAAATGTAACAACAAAAACAGCATATTGAATATTAAAGAAAATTACAACGAAAACAACACTATAACAACAACAACAAATGCAATAACAGCAGCAGCAACCACAAAAGGACATGACAAAGTTGCAATGAATTGTTAAAATGTTCAGCTCATTCGATGAAAATTCAATTACGCCAATGAAAAACACACGCACATGCAAGCATACTACGTATTCATACGTACATGCATACATCATTTACACACTCGCACAGGTGTACATGCATTGAGTAGATATTGTTATTGCTGTGGTCTCATCGTAGAAAAAGCAACATTTCGTGCTGCAAATTGATGTTGCAGATAAGGTATGCGGAGATTGCAAATATAATCGAAGAGAGCAACAGGAAAGTAACAACAACAACAACAACAAGATATATGTAGCAAATTAATACCAACAATGAAGACAGCAAGGTAATGTCATGCTGACAAGCGATTGCTCACTCAATTGCCATGGTGAACCACAATGCTATAGTCACATAACTCTACCCACACATCGAATGAGCAGCGCTGGACAGATTAGAGTAAACAGCAATGACAGAGAAAATGGAAATAATTTGTTAATGCCTGTGTGTGAATAGATATGTATGTAGGTGTAAGGGTGTTCTCTTGGTTGGATATTCGTACTAAGAATTCGGCTTAAAATCACACCTCGTTGTCAGCCACCTTGCTTGCCCTCGGCGCACTTTATATATATTTTTTCGTGCGTTGGCATGAAAGTGTGTTTGGACTTAATTGCAGTCATTTGCTTTCGGACACACTCACAACACTTTTACTATTGGCTAGAATGTAAAGCTATACAGGCATAGTTTTCTATGGAAAATAGTTCAAGTTGCAGGTTGAAGTATTTAATACAAAACCTGTATTTTTAAGTAGAATTCTATACCTAAACTATGAAATATAAAATTTCTATCGTTAAAGATAATTAATATTTTCATTTAATTTAATTTTTTTTTTTGTAAAAATCAGGCATGTGCCCTACAAATCCTTACAAATACTTTTTCCAAGCCAAAACTGTACCAACCGTTAACTGACTTCTTACATTTTCGTTATTGCCACAAATGTGTAATGCGGCTTTTTACGACATACAAACGACTATTTGTCTAAGCGACTATTTGACTGAGTGACTGCTGAGTGGCATGCCTGAATGGCTTCGTCAATGTGCGGTTGCTTGAGCATATCTGCTAAGCCATTTTCTTACTAGCTATTTGTTTTTGTTTGCCAGCGTTAATGTGTCTGTCTGCCTATAAATCGTAACGATTTCCGAAATGCAAACACAGCAAAGCGACACAAAATTGGTTGTTCTGCGAAGACTCGAAAAATAGCAAATTTAATGCACACAAGCATTAGAGCGAACGCCCCTAAACCCGCCTCCTATGTTGCCTTTAAAATTGTATCCAAAGCAATAAAAATAAAGTTTCAGTCACATACGCAGATAATAGCTGACACTTGTACACACACATATGCATATATAGTTGCCAGTGAGCACTTGAAACCAATGCAATTCCGTTACGAGTATTTGCAATATTTTCGCTGATTTTTTGATTTTATCTCGCGTATTTTTTTTTTTTATTTCGTGAAGGTTTTAAAATCAATGTCGCAAAGCCGTTCATAGCATAGAAACTGTCTGTGTTTTATCCTTCATGCGCCACTGCCTTGGCGGGCAAACAAATAAACGACAGTAACAACAATAAAAACCGTCACAAAAACAAAAAGCGAAAAGCGAAAAGTAAGCTGCTGCATTGGGATTTAATTTATTCGATTTGGTACTCAGCTCAATCCACATAAGCACACACACACACATGCGATTTGATTAAGTCCCCACCAAAAATCGGAGAAATTTGTTGTAGCAGAAGTGGATTTGAAGTTTAAGAAGGCGGATATCATTTGAAAAAGACGCAAATCAAAGCCAGAATTCAATCGATTCGATAGCTTGGCAATTCAAATTGTACGGAATAGCGCAGCATTTGTGCGCAGAAAACATCAAACGGCAACGGGTGTAATCAAATGACAATCGTAACATTTTATAAGCGAAACAATTTATTACAGAACTTTATGCCGTATATATGTATTTATATAGCAACAACTTCAGCAAATATCATATCAAGAAAGACTTCATATTTATGAATATCTATTGAATTTTGAATACAACAAAGGGGGGAACATAAATTTTTAAGCAATTTTAACTTTAATATTCGTCCAAATAACGCACGTGAAATGAATTCTATAAAAAATAATTTCTTAGCAATATAAAACACACAAGCAATAACGGAATTGAGTTACAAAAGTCTATATAACCAACACAAAATAAATCGAAGCTAGAAGCTTCCCGAGAAAATCATATACAGGCCTGAAACAGAGCGTCGATTTGTTGTAACAAACATTTAGGGAAGGAGAGAGAATGTTGATGGTCATAACTTAATGCAATTTGTAGCTTTGAGCCAGTAACTGCCTCTGAAAAAAATTTTAAAATCCAATATAGAATTTACGAGTTTACAATGCAGAAGTTTGAGTTGTAAGAATTATGTCACAACCTCTATCGCCTTTTCACACAGAAGTTAATTAATCAATTAATCGGCCTTTGCTCGATTAAAGACGTGATTTAGATCGATTTACCATACAAAATAAAAATTTGATTTTTTTTTACATTGATTTTTAATGAATTTTAATCGAGTCGAAAGAGAAATGCATTTCGGTATCGACGGTAGATGTCGCTGCTGGATATAATTATTGTGGGTATTGAGTAAATAGCAATCAGCTATCTAAACTTACCAACTTCTTGTGAGAAGCAAAAATAAAAATGTAGAACAGCTGATCGATTATCGAGTAGCCGGCAGCCAAGTAACGGTGCGAAGAGCAAAAACCGGTTTTCTAATTAAAATCTTAATGTATCAATTAATTTGGCTGTGCGAAAAGGGTATTATTCAAGTAAAGTCAAGAGAAATCATTGCGAGCAATGTATTGAAGACGAAGTGAAGATAGAATTGCTTTCAACTTTCAAAATATAAAATCACTAAAACTGTATAGAATAAACTAAAATATTCGCTAATTAACAGTCAATTCGCTTAGGCAATTAAGGTATAAATTAATTAGTGTATATTTTATTTTTGGAAACCTCAGTGTGGGAAACAGAAATGTAATGTAGTGTTATACCTGAGACAGACATGTAGTATACAATGTAGTATGCTTCAGAAACCATATGTGTATCACCGGTTTTCCGAATTTTGTTTGAAAGCAAATTGTGTTCCGTACTACAATAGAGTTCTAGAAACCATTGAAATTTTGTGGTGTTGTGAAATGTACTATAATGGATTGCATTGAACACACCGAAAGCTTTAAGCTCTTCTGCCATAATCATATGTTTTCTGACATTTTGACATACAGAAAATAAATTAAATTCAAAATTAATTGAAATCTAAAAACAAAATTTGAAAAAAAAAAATTATGTGAAAAATATGTAATATGTAATAATTATAATGGACAATAATATTTTAAGATTGCTTGAAATTATAACTAAGTCAGGATCAATTTTCCTGCCTGTTATTCATAATTACATTTTGCTTGAATTTATTTGTATCAGCTGATGAATGTAAACATAGTACAATATACTTCATGTGTGCCACTATGCTGGTATATGGTTTCTTGAGCTTTTATTGTAGTATACATCGTAGTACAGAAACCATATGTCTGTCTTAGGCATTACGGAAAATTTTTCATTTTCTTAGTATCATAAGCTGTTCTTTTCACATAGAACACACTTCATAGCTTAACAGGAGCTAATTAATCAAGCTAATTTCACAACTAGTTAATTACACCATATTGTAGTAAATCGAGAACAATTAAAGAATAAGTTGACTAAATTGAGAGTGCAAAAATATGGAGAGAGTATAAAAACTGTTTTTTGGAAGACGAGTGTTCAACCATTCCATTAGAACTACGAAATCTGTCATGATTCTAGTAAATGCTGACTGTAATGCTTCCGACTTTCATGAAAATAGTCTACACAGCACAGCACTGCGCCAATCGGCAGCATGTGGCAACGCTCATTGTAACATTGCAACTGAATGTTGATGCGTGACAATCAAGTGGTAATCACATACACATTCTTTGCTCGTTTGCAGTTTATGGTCAAAATGCCTGAATTTTTGTGCGTATTTGGTATGTGTATTTGTGTGTTTGAATGTGTCTAAACGTTCCGACGTGCTAATCTGTTCACAGCTAGGTGAAAAGTTGTGTTCATAGCTATATAGCTACGCTCATACGAACAGCATACTGAAGGATAGGAACACACATGTACGATCTGTGAAATGGCATTTCGTCAATCACCCTCTGAGCATAATAAACAGCAACAACACTTGGAATACCTTCGAAGACTCAACGTTGGCTTCTCAACACTCTAACACAGCTGCTTCAAAGTACTAAACTTGCATTCCAGTGTAGCACTTGGACACAAACGAAAGCGCCAAACTCGATTTTGAGAAGTTATGAAAAGTGAGCTTTTAATAAATATTTGTGAGCACCAGTTAATAACACCACTTATTTTTGAAATATCGTTCAGTTGAGACCAGATAAGAAATAAGATCAAAGTTGAATTATAGTGAGATGTGTTGACCACAATTTTTCAGTTATCTCCTAAATTTACTTAAGCTGTTATGTCTTAGAAACATTTCCATTTTGTGTATGTGTTAATTTGTATGTATACCAAGTTTGTGGAATTCTTATTAAATTGTAATCCTTAGGATTTGCCAGTTTGTACAACAGAAACAAAGCAGCCAGTGTCACCATAACATAAACATTGCACAGCTGCATGCGAAGATGTCAACATCCGGTGAACGTTGTTTGCGTTGCGGTTGCATCTTCTCGCCTGTTTGTGCATTCGTCTGTGAAGCTTTGCAACTGTGACATTGCTATTGCAAATATGGGTAATATTCTATGTGACTTTGACCAATAAAGATATACACTTATATATGTATAAATTCATATATTAAATTTCTAACTTAAATGAGCGGATTTCGGCAAAATAAGGTTACTCAAGCAATTTCGAACGGTTGATTTCTTGTTTCAACTAAATAAATCAAAACTTATTTTATTTAATATAATAGTAGTAATTATTTGAAAAGTTGAGAAAAAAATGAAGCCTTAACAATAATACTATTATTTTATAAGTGACGCCTTGAATATTATTGCTTTCACATGGTCATGAACATTACAGTAATTTTTGTTCAGCTTTTTATATAATTTCATTTATTTATGAAATCTCTCCTATTTACTACACCACAATTCTCATTTATTCTGAATTCTCTAGATAAATAGTTGATTTGTCATATGAATGAAATTCGTGTGCAAACTTGAACTTCTTCGGAGCTTTCATATACTCATCATGTATGAAAGCTCACATATGCCATTTGTATACTTTTGAATCACAAAAGCTGAAGCTTTTTAAAGCTTTTAACAGATTTTTTAAAAATGAAGTAACTAAAAAAAGCTTAGAAGTAATTTAAATACAGATTTTCTAAAGTAAATACCTCACATGTTGCTTGTTAATAGAGTACATAGGAGTTGCAAATATTTTACATTGCATTTTGTTGCATAATTCACAACAAGCAATTTTTTTTTCATTTTTATCTAGAAAAACCCAACCAACAATATATATATATGTATATATGGAAAATCCTCCTGTGTGGCTGTGTGGTTTCTGTGGCGAAGCGAATGTGAATGCGACCGTGGCAACATTGCTTAATGCCATTGTATTTGCTTAAATGCCGGAATTGCACACTGGTGCAACTGCTACAATTTCCATGTGCCATAACATTGAATTGCAGTGAAGAGCGAGAAAATTACTCTTTTTAAAGGCAACATGGAAAATACCTCTAATTGAGGGAAATCCTTGCCACAAAAGGCGGTAAATATATAATTGTTGCATTTATGGCTATACACTTTTATGTTTTTTTGCTTCTTTTTTAGAAAAATGCTTCAACCAGATGCTTGCAGTCACTCTGGAGAAATTATGAAAACTTAAAAGAGATGTGGTAGAATTGAAATTCTACTCCACAATTTCTAAAGTGCATTCAAGGCCACTTATGCACACGCTTGCCTTCAATTGACTAAAAGCCACTTTACATTGCTGCCGCTCCGCTTAAAACCATGGCAAAATGCCTTCGAAGGAGCTGCATACAGTGATGAGCACTCAATATGCAACAAGTTCACAGTGGTGTTTCTCACATCACTACACAGTGCCACTTGACTCATCACCCACACCCACACATATAGATATGAATGCATGTAAATCCAATGTTATGTACCATGTACCGTTTTGCACATCATAAAATCGCACATACACCGGCGTCTCAACGGCAACTTTGCCGCTCATTGCACACACTTTATTGCATTGTTATTTTATTCGAATTACTTTGCTCACTCACCTATAAACTTGCAGTTGGCAATGCGCTCATCGCTGTGATCGCTGCAGTCCGATTCGCCGTCACAAGTGTAGCGGATGGGTATGCAGGCGCCGTTGTCGCACTGAAACTGTTTCTCTTCGCAAACTTTCACAATGCTCTGTGCTGTAAGGTGGAAAGCAGAAACAATTAAAATTATCTTCATGTATTTTTTAATTATATAAAATATATTTTATAATATTGTTAAGATAAGCTTGGCGGTTGTTACAAGCGTATCTACTCCGTAAGATGAAGCTATGAAGGCATTATGTGTATTATTTTATGGGTATGGAAATATAATAGGACAATTTTTGGAATTTTAAATTTCATACGGGGTGTGTTCAAAAAATAACGGCTATCCCAAAAGTCGAGTTTGAGAAGTATTTCGGCGACGGGAAGAAATCCTGGCTTACTCATAATATCGAATGAGGACTATGAATAAATATTTTTTTCAAAACTCGAAATTTTCCACTATTTTTTTAACACATCTCTTATGAAATTTAAAATTCCAAAATTAAACTTATAAAGGTGTACATACTTTATGTGTTTTCAATAACATAATTATAAGAGTTTTGACCACAACTTTCGCAATGAGTCAAGGTTGTAAAAACCCATCGCACAGCAACGACAAAAATGCAAGCATGCACTCCTTATTAAGACAAATGACAGTGGTATTTAACTGTGAAAGCATTGGCAAAAGCCTTTTATGAAATGCAACAACAACAATGACGATTTTGCAACAATCAACAATTCTCTGCTCGCAAATACATTTTCGCACGAGTGAGCAGCAATCATTTAACGATATTTTATAAGGCAATTTTCATAGTTGCACTTTTTATTGTTTTTGCGAAAGCAAACTTGACAATAACAAGAACAATGTGAAACAAAGTGGTATGTTGTTACAGATATCACCATAATCTGGAAACTCACTGAGTCGTTTCGAAAACAAAAAACTATTACTAAAACTATATATGGAACTTATGGAAATAAAAAAAGTTTGTATTAAATACAGTGCAACTTCCCTAACTCGAATTACCATAACCAACAAAAAAAATCGAGTTATGGAGAACATCGAGTTATAAAAGTTCGAGTTATGGAAGTTCAACTGTTATTGATATATGGCATATTATAGTTTCAATCTATTATTCAGGGGCTCAACCCATGTGACGGCCTGTTTTTTAGTAATTTTTTAGTATGACCATGATGTAGATATAGAAAGAGCCTTAAGTTTATTATTACGAGGGCTGCTATATATATTTCTGGCCTAGGCAACACTAAGTGTTGTCAGGTGCAGTCTGACATTTCCATTGGAAAGTTTGACATTTTTTAGCATAACATCACATTTAATCGTAAATTGTTTTATTTACAGGGAATTAAAAAATTCATCTCGGCCAAAAAATGGAATTAACTCGTGAACATTTTCGTGCGATCATTTTTCACAACTTTCGACGTGGATTATCGCGACAAGAGTGCATCGATGAACTAAAATCTTTGTATGGCTATGAAGCACCATCCTATAGCACTGTGAAAAACTGGTACAACGAATTCTATCGTGGCCGACGCTCGCTCAAAGACGAATTCCGTGAAGGTCGTCCAAAAACAGCCGTTGTGCCAGAAAACATCGATGCCGTACGTGAACTGATAATGCAAGACCGTCATGTAACATACCTTCAGAGACAGGCATGCCTATGCATTTCTCCCACCAGCATACATTCGATATTGCATGAACACCTGGCCGTAAAAAAGGTTTTGTTCTCGTTGGATCCCGCACAATTTGACAATCGCTCAAAAAAAGGCTCAAAAAAAGTGCTTCGAAAATTGATTTGAGCGCATGAAAAAGTGTATAAATCTTGATGGAGAATATTTTGAAAAACAATAAAACCATTTTCGTTCATAAATATTCCTATTTTCATTATTAGGCCAGATATATATATAGCAGCCCTCGTATTTATTATTAGAAATATAATACTTTTGGTTTAATATGCGAAAACCCTGTCACTATCGACAACACTTTCCCACTGGCACAAAAAGGCCAAAAGTCAATTTGGTTTACATACGTACACACTGCTACAACACCAATACAAATTTTTCTATAAATTTTCTATTTCACTTCCAGCTCTTTTCGAGTAAAAGTGATAACTGTGCCAGTGTTTTTTACCCCAAGGTCCTTACGCTTTGTTACATATACAAGCGCGTTTGTGTTTGTTGGCACCACAACACTGCTGCTCAAATCGAAAAAGTTTTTGTTAAATAAAAAAAAAAAAAAATAGTTGACGGAAGGAAGTTCTAGTTTTTCGATTATTTACTTCACGGCCTTTGCATTGGGGTAATATCGAAAAAATCTAACAAGAGGCGCACACATACATACATATACATGTGTATATATGTACGTGTGTATATTTGTGCTATGTTGTGGAAGCGCAGAGCATATTTTATGCGCTGGTGAACTTTGTACAGCTGCCATTATCACAGCACAATTTTTGAAATCAATCTTGGAAATCTTAACTACAAGCGACAAAAAAACAATAAAATATCAACAAAATGAATTTCATTTTCAGCGGACATTGAAAGTTTTAAATTGACTCGGCATAACTTTAGTGCGTTGAAAAGGCAAATGAAAACTAGAGATGTTTGAAAGTGCTGAGAAATTTATATATGTATATCAAAAATATATATATTATTTTTTATACAGCAATCTAAAGCACTCTTATACTTTTTTTAAGCCCCTGTTCATATTTTTAGTTACTTACTCTCTGCAGCTTAATCCAGCATTTCATCTCCATACAAAACTTGTTCAACTCTCTTCGCTTATACGCTAACCTACACTATCACTTTCTATTCTTTTTTAATTTACTTCTATTACTCCTACATGACTTATTTCCTTCCGTAAGCTCCCTCACTCTTCAACTAATACCCATTATGACTTATTAGCTTGTATCGTCATATTAACTCTTTAAACGCTAAGCACCCACTCATTTATCTCTGCCAACCTCACAACGTGTAGTCTCCTCGCGCATATGTATATGTATTTACACTCACCATAGTTACAGCCAATCTCTCATTTGCTCCTTCGACACTTGAACAAATTTGCAGCCACTCAAATGTTTCACCTTCGTATGTGTCGGAAGCGTTTAGCTTAAACGGGCGCTATTGGCAACTCCACCCACATGACTACCAGTCATTTGAAGCGATTACTACTCATAAATTTTAAAACCTCCTTTGCGCTGGTGCTTTACTGTTACACGGAAGAAATTGAAAATTATATAACATTTAAGCAGCGCGGTAATTAATTTCTTCGTAGTTTTACTTACATAGCTGTTTAGCCACACAACGAGTAGCAGTACATAACATATGGCATACGTGGGAAGGTAATTAGTGGAATTACTCATTATAACAGATTTTCAGTGAAATTCTACACAATTTGTCAGTTCCGCCTTCGTTCTTACATTCGCACTAAAACTAATTAACGTCACAACTCAATCGTATAATACTGATTATCAGCTATAATATTTTGGATATCATAGAGTGAGAGGTTCGCAAAGATATTTAACTAAGTTTAATACATCAATAGGTAAATTTAAGTATGAAAAATTAATATAATTCAAAATTCGTTTGCTTTATTAATGCTCGGTGCGAGTAACTCTATACATCTTAGACGGGAGTGTTAAACCTTTTAGCGTAATTTTGAGAAAAAAAAAGCTTCTCGTGAGATCCAACAACCGTTTCTAGTAAACCTAAAGTTTTTGCAGCCTCTATTAGCAGAAGAAAGCCTATGCATTGCAGCTCAACAAAGCCTTTTCATAAAATATTTTCCTTTTCTGTTTTCCCCATATACCATTATTAGCATACCCCATAACCCCATTTCTATTTTACTTTACTTTCAGCTGTCACCTTTTGTTCCCACCACAATACACACACACACACCTGACACCTACAAAAACCAACATACTGGCTGTGGAAACTTTCTTTTTGAAAACTCAGACTGACATGGAAGCGTTAAAGAATTGAGGCAGCAAGCACACCTTGAACTACAATCGCCCCTGTAATGTCAGTCAAAGCGTTTGGAATTTATTCGCATTCAACTACGAAGGTGTTGGCGCCCCACTTAGCATAAGAGGTCATAGAAAATGGTGGAAGTTGTGAAGCAGTTACCCAGTAGGCAAATAGAAAGAGTTAACGATATTTTTTTCAATTCATTTTAAAACAGTTTTAATTAAAAACGTATGTAGTTCGCTAATACCTAGAACTTTACTAGTACACAAGTAGTTGGAGTTTGTTGTATATGGAGCCGATTGAGAAAGCACAACAGAGATTTTATGCGACTACTGACAAAGATTTCCTCTAAAGGCATACATTAGCAAGTCAAGTGGTTGGCTTGACAGCTCGAATACCCACAAGCAGAGTATACGCCACAAGAAGGTTGTGTGCGTGAGCTGCAGCAACGTCATACCTCTTGCCTGACATGTATAAGGAGCTACGCAGGCAGTTATAAATACATGTGTAGGCCTGTGTAGGCAAATCATTCAATACGTATGTGTAATGTGCGTGTGTGTGTGTGTGTATTGGTTTTCACAAGGCGTCATTTACTTTCTGATCCGACTTTTGTCAACTTTCAATGCGTTTGTTGTTGAGCTTATGGGTTTTTATAGTTCAATGCGTTTGCATGCGTATGCAAGCTTGCTTTCCCACCCACAACTTTGTCACGACGGCTATGTCAAAGGATATTGCCACTTGAACAGCCGTTATTTGTCAAACATGCCAGCTTATTACAACTCGACGCTTTACAGATCCACCCCGATACACTGGTAATAGCTCTATCCTGCCAGCAGCTGCAGACAGGCTCTTGCAACTTTTCTACTTTTCAAAATTTTTTGTTCACTTTACTCCGTTATTTCCTGCCATTTTTTTCAATTTTTTCATTTTTTCTTCCAATAAAGCCTACTCTTTTTCATTTAGCTCATCCCAACCTGCGTCAATGGTAGCCACATTTGCGCCTTTTCAAGCTGAATGTCCTTTTTACACGCTTCAATGCTGCTTATCCTCACCCGCCTTCGCACCTCCGCTTCTTGTGAAGTAGTGTCTGTTGACTGTAAGCTTGTTTGCATTCAGCGCTGGAAGTTACAACTCTAGGTTTTCATTGGCAGTCGGGCAGCCAGTCAGGCGAGCAGCGAGTCACAGCTGTCAGCCGCCATTCAATGTAAAAAGTAGCAGCCATGAGAATATGCGGATTGTTCGCTTTTATCGACCTTCTATGCATGCATATGTAAATGGAAATGTGCGCAGCCAGCCAGTCAAGCTAGTCAACGACGACATGTAATTCAATTTGTTTCGATTAGAAAATTTGAAAAGTTTTCACTTCCGTCCCACCACCGCTGGCGAATCTCGCCTCGGGCAGCAATTATTATACCGCACACACATTCATACAAACACACATAGACATTCATGCAATTTTTTGAGGCGTTATTTTTTCTATCTTGCCTTTCCATGTCATTTCGTCAGTTCTTAAGTTTTTTTTTTTTGTATTTCTCCTATTGGAACTTTCACGCCTGATAGATTTATGGGTGTCAAAAGCGCATTCGGTTCACAGCCCACAAGCAGAGGCGCATGTTGCCATATACTCGTATTTTAGCAAACAATTCCTTTCCTTTTCATGAATGGATATTGCTTGCTTTTGGTGTCTGTTGTCTGCGTAAGCTTAGATCGACTGCATAAATTGTTACTCATACGCAATGGCATACTCCGGCATCTATGACAGTCTGAGCATATTGGAGTTATTTATTCGGGTTTTGAAGGTACCTTTTGATATATTTACATTTTTGCCACTCCCAAATCATGTTGGGATGGCAGAGCACTTAATTTAAATTAATAAAATTTCTGAACTCAGACAAGACTCTGAAGTAAATTGAAAATAAATTTATGAAAAAAATAAGTCAAAAGAAAATAAAGAAATAATATGAAAATCTGAAGATAATTTTATTTCCATATTATAAAATTATTTTGTCTCCAAACGGTCCCATAAAATGTGACTTTGTTAGCGAGCGTCTCTTAAAGGAGCTCCAAGCTTTTATTACAACGCACATCGGTTAATATCCATACAAGCGCCAGGCAGCTTTATATACTTCTAAGACTCTCTAAATAGGCTTCACCGGAATCAGAAACACAAACCATAGTAAATTTAGTTTCTATATTTATCAATCGATACATTTCAATTCATTTAGTTCGCTAGAGTCCTTCCTCTTACAAGATTCCATGCACCAAGTTATACCTCAGCCCCTCTTCGCTTACGCTTTCACTGTCACCTTCACTCATTTCGTAAGCGACCTTCAGCGCTGAAGTGAATTGCATTTTCCCGCTTTTCAACTTTGTCACATTTCCAATTACGCGCAAACAAAAGTTTTGACACACATGTGACATCTATGACCTCGCGTCATTGAACAATGTAGCGGCGGTTCCCTTCCACACTGCCTTGCTGTCATATGCCGCTTATGAGGTATTGTTATTGCTGTTATTGCTAAACAGTCCACCAAACGCTTTATTTCGCTGTCAACAACACTTGGCGATGCGAAGATACAACCAACACCACAAAATGTGAGTTGTAGGCGATTGTTGCAATGTGTTTCGATGAACGGCGGCAACAACAGTGACGATAACATGTAGCCAAACAACAATAACAACAACATTTGATGGAAGGTCGTAAATTCTTTAATAACGGCAAAACGCTTACGCGTCTGTTGGCACAATGTTTGGCGTTGAAGCGTCACTTCCGCTTTGACGCCGTTATGGTAGCGCCGAAAAACCGTCAAACCAACAAACATATAGACCTCGCAGCGTATATGTATATGTACGTACATAAAATATATGCGTACACATGTCGATAGTTGAGCTCGCGTAAGTTTTCCAATCAACTTGTCACGTCTAAATCTGTCACATGCGGAAGTTGAGTGAAACGGCAACCCTTCACTTTGCACATATTGACAAGCCGAAACGCTAAAGTTGAGCCAGCCCAGTTGACTGTACATTGCCGCCCACAAATTCTCACACACTTGGGCGCGCTGTGGCCACACGGCGTCTTCAACTCACTCGCTATGCCCTCGAATATCAACTTGACATTGACATTTTCTCTTGGCGCTTAACTGTCATTTTAAAGTTCACATATGAGCACCGCTAGTGATCCGACTCGAATTGTTACTGCATAAACATGCGTAAATAAGTGCACAGAAAATACTTCTCGAAAAAGTTTCGCTTTGTAAATGACATAACTTTTCATTTCCTTGGTGTCCTCTACCTTCTGTGTTTTGCGTTTTGCGTTCTGCGGTTGCTCATTCGTTGCTTTGGGGATTCACTTTTGTCATCTTCTATGTTGCTATCTCATTACTAATTTCCAGACCTTTCGTCAACTTTTATACATATGTATTATATTATATTGCTCACATTAACAACAGCAACCGTATAGTTGTGGCCGACCTTTCTATGTAGTTGGAAATTCTAAACTTCGCCTTTCAGCACATGTATGGTTATGCATGTAAATCCCCATCGCAAAATTTTTGCATTACCACTTTATTTGTTTCATAACATTTTAATTCGATTTTCCATTTAGATTCTTGATTCTCCTCTCAAGCTTTCAGCGTGATTTTCAAAGAGAAATTTTATTTTATTTTATTTTATTTTATTTTATTTTTATTTTACTTAATTTTATTTCATTTCATTTCTTTTATTTTATTTTATTTTATTTTATTTTATTTTATTTTATTTTATTTTATTTTATTTTATTTTATTTTATTTTATTTTATTTTATTTTATTTCATTTTATTTTATTTTATTTTATTTTATTTTATTTTATTTTATTTTATTTTATTTTATTTTATTTTATTTTATTTTATTTTATTTTATTTTATTTTATTTTATTTTATTTTATTTTATTTTATTTTATTTTATTTTATTTTATTTTATTTTATTTTACTTTATTTTATTTTATTTTATTTTATTTTATTTTATTTTATTTTATTTTATTTTATTTTTTTTTTATTTTATTTTATTTTATTTTATTTTTTTTATTTTTTTTATTTTACTTAATTTTATTTTATTTCATTTATTTTATTTTATTTTATTTTATTTTATTTTATTTTATTTTATTTTATTTTATTTTATTTTATTTTATTTTATTTTATTTTATTTTATTTTATTTTATTTTATTTTATTTTATTTTATTTTATTTTATTTTATTTTATTTTATTTTATTTTATTTTATTTTATTTTATTTTATTTTATTTTATTTTATTTTATTTTATTTTATTTTATTTTATTTTATTTTATTTTATTTTATTTTATTTTATTATTTTAAGGTATTTAATTTGAATTTTCATATATCTTTTTATTTTTATGGAAATATTTATTACTTTTAACTTCCTTACAGCTCCAACAACTCATCTTTTTGCTAAACTTAGCTCCGTTTTATTCTCCGCACACATACTGTTGTTTTAAGCCATTTCCTTAGTTTACCAGGTCGAAAATTCACCAGTGTCAGTGTTTGCGTTTCATTAAAAACGGATTAAAATGTTTACATAAATATACTTTTATTACACTAATATGCAATTCGCTTGCGAGTATGAGGTCGCCACTCATACACTTTCCTGCTGTTTCCCCTGCAAATTGTTGTTTGTGGTCTGTAAAGTAAAAACTTGACTACCGAAAAACAAGAAACTTACTTTCTCCATAATGGCTGTGTCTATAGAAAATAAAGCTTTAAAGTTTTATGTTTGCCTTGTGGGCGAATACGGTTGGGCTTTCCCAGCTTAATTACCAGAAAGGGAGTATTTATTACATCATTATGTCGTTCATTCCCGGAAAAAGGAAAGAGGCGAATGGATGAGCGGATGAGCGTAGGCGCAAGCGGTGGATTAAAAGCGAGTTAAGCGACTGTTAGTTATGAAATGTTCGTGAAAAGTTTGCCTATAAAATTAACCAATTATGCGCATTAAGTGTTCATCATTTTTGCTGTCTCTCAAACACTCAAACTCTGCAACTGGAACTGAAACTGAAACTAATTTTCAACAGGCTTTTTGGGTTGCCGCTTTGCTTGGTTTTTGTGTTGAGTAAAAGCAATTAATAGTTTAGTTTGTCTACGAAGTATGCTTCGTTAATTTATGTTTACTTAGTTAGGGTCGATTTGGTGTTTGTAGAATTCAAACTAAAATTTTTAAAAATATAGTTCAAGGTTAAAACGTTGCAATTTTCGATTTTATATTAAAAAAATAATATTTAAGGAAAAATTATACTGAAATGGCTTACGAATTATTAATTAAATATTATAAAAAATTAAATTTAGCTTTATGCAGTTTAAAATGTAAATTATTTCTTAAAATAAAAGAAATTTAAATTTCGAAAAAATGGCAGATTATTCAGAAGCATACAACATACCATACTGTCCGATGATAAATTCATAAATATGTCTGTAGGTAGGCTGTACACAAAAAGGAATTTAATTCAATTAAATTGACAATTGAATAGAAAGAGCAAAATGGAAAAGCAGAATGATTGGAAAAAAAATCAAAATCAATATTAATTGGCTCACTTAAAAAGCAAATTGCGTAAAATTCCCATGCACTGTAGCGATCACGCGTATCCTCAACAACCACAACGCAACAATTACAATTACAACAATTGCTACAATTACAGCAACCATGCCGGTGTTGCTCGTACGCATAACGGTAAACAAAAAAACCGAAATGGCACAGCGAAATTGAGCAAAAGGGCACAGCTGTCACACAGGAATAAACCCACACACACCTTTATATAAACGCATGCATATATGTATGTACATATATAACTGTACGTATAGAAATATACATGTGTAAGTTAACGCGCGCATAATTGAGTCCACAAATGTGTTTGTATGTTTACAACAATGTTTAATTGACGGCAAAATGTCACAGCTGACATTTGGCACTCTGTGCACGCGGTCACACGAAGAGCACAGCATTTACATATATATTTGAGTTGCTGTATGTAAAAATATATAGTGACTCCGTTAATACATGAATCTGTAAAATTGAGCACTGAACGCTACGAATATCGCTTGTGCTCATATGTAATTACAACAACCCTAAAGAAACCGTGCATATCTATATGCAAGCGTGTGATACCTTTTCCCACTGTCACTTCAGTCAAGCAGCAAGTCAATTAGTGAAGAAGTCAACGATTCGAACGAACTAATTTGTACGTTTGTGAGTTAACAGTAATTTGATAAATACCATTTAGTAATTTCACTTTGATGCGTGAACTTCTACAGTGGTGTTCAATATATATGAACTGTTGTCCGTTCTACAATACTGTATATGGTCACAATTATGCATGTAGGTATGTATTCATACACATACTTTGATTATATTGCGGCACGCTTTCGACTCCTGTGAAGCATAAGAAAAATCACAACTCTACCGTCACTATGTTGAACTTTAATTAATTATATGCGTCGTCATTTCAACGCAACCGACTTTGACAAAGAGTTTTCTATGACAACACTATCATATCAACATTCTCTCATAATTAATTTGCGTACATGCACATATGCATTTATGTGTAATTCAAACACATGTTAAACAAGTTCAGTGAACGCAAACGCCATTGTCAAAGTTTGTACGCATTATCGCCTCAGCGGGCAATGGGTTAAAAGGTGTCACCAAACTAACAGACCTGTCACCTTTCGAATAACAATGCGTTTATACATATGTATGTGTGTGTGTGTGCGTCTGTTTGAGAGCAAATATTTACGCGAGGTGTTGATGCTGATGCAGATAATGCTCATTAGTCTGACACCGAGCTTATTAATTATATAAATTCACTGGCATACACGCATATACGAGAAGGTACACTTATATAACGGGTGATTTTTTTGAGGTTAGGATTTTCATGCATTAGTATTTGACAGATCACGTGGGATTTCAGACATGGTGTCAAAGAGAAAGATGCTCAGTATGCTTTGACATTTCATCATGAATAGACTTACTAACGAGCAACGCTTGCAAATCATTGAATTTTATTACCAAAATCAGTGTTCGGTTCGAAATGTGTTTCGCGCTTTACGTCCGATTTATGGTCTACATAATCGACCAAGTGAGCAAACAATTAATGCGATTGTGACCAAGTTTCGCACTCAGTTTACTTTATTGGACATTAAACCAACCACACGAATGCGTACAGTGCGTACAGAAGAGAATATTGCGTCTGTTTCTGAGAGTGTGGCTGAAGACCGTGAAATGTCGATTCGTCGCCGTTCGCAGCAATTGGGTTTGTGTTATTCGACCACATGGAAGATTTTACGCAAAGATCTTGGTGTAAAACCGTATAAAATACAGCTCGTGCAAGAACTGAAGCCGAACGATCTGCCACAACGTCGAATTTTCAGTGAATGGGCCCTAGAAAAGTTGGCAGAAAATCCGCTTTTTTATCGACAAATTTTGTTCAGCGATGAGGCTCATTTCTGGTTGAATGGCTACGTAAATAAGCAAAATTGCCGCATTTGGGGTGAAGAGCAACCAGAAGCCGTTCAAGAACTGCCCATGCATCCCGAAAAATGCACTGTTTGGTGTGGTTTGTACGCTGGTGGAATCATTGGACCGTATTTTTTCAAAGATGCTGTTGGACGCAACGTTACGGTGAATGGCGATCGCTATCGTTCGATGCTAACAAACTTTTTGTTGCCAAAAATGGAAGAACTGAACTTGGTTGACATGTGGTTTCAACAAGATGGCGCTACATGCCACACAGCTCGCGATTCTATGGCCATTTTGAGGGAAAACTTCGGAGAACAATTCATCTCAAGAAATGGACCCGTAAGTTGGCCACCAAGATCATGCGATTTAACGCCTTTAGACTATTTTTTGTGGGGCTACGTCAAGTCTAAAGTCTACAGAAATAAGCCAGCAACTATTCCAGCTTTGGAAGACAACATTTCCGAAGAAATTCGGGCTATTCCGGCCGAAATGCTCGAAAAAGTTGCCCAAAATTGGACTTTCCGAATGGACCACCTAAGACGCAGCCGCGGTCAACATTTAAATGAAATTATCTTCAAAAAGTAAATGTCATGAACCAATCTAACGTTTCAAATAAAGAACCGATGAGATTTTGCAAATTTTATGCGTTTTTTATCGGTATACAAACGCTTGTGTATAAAATAATGAGAGCAGAAATTTGCTGCTAATAGTGAGAATGGCTTTTCAAAGTCACAATTTCACTTTTAAAATCGCAACAAATATTCAGAGGAATAGCAGACGTTACGTATACGCCGTGGTACGCTCCAACACTGGCAAGTGCAATGCTATGAAATCAGTCAATTACAGTTGAACTTCAATAACTCAAACTCTTTAACTTGCAATAGAAGTCATATTTCATACAAATTACCTTCCGTAAGTAGGAAGTCTCTCTCAATTATGGTGATTCGTGTTAGGGAAGTTCAATTCTATATACAGTGGTGCTCCAGTATAACGAACGCCGATATAACGAACGCTGTTTTTCAATACATTGATGACTCTATATAACGAAAGCTGGAAATTGGATGAACTCGATATTACGAATGTGTGGTGTTTGTATTTGGTTTTGGTGGTATTACAACAAAAAACAATGCAGGCAGTTAAACACCCGTCGGTTCTTGTTATTATTGAGCTATTTTTTTTAAGAATTCTATTTATTTTTTTATGGTTCAGGTTTGTATACTACAACAATTTTCACTTCAATACTCCATACTCTACTAATACTTTTAATTATAGGTTGAAGATTCTCTTGAAAGTCGAAGTCTACCAATATTACTCCTGGATAACGCTGCTTCCTAGTCATCCACCAGAAGAAGATTTAGTGACTCCAGATGGAAAAATTTGAACAGTGTTTATGCCACCGAATGGAACGGCTCTAATTCAACCTATGGACCAGAACGCGATTCGCCTCACCAAATTATTTTACCGAAATTCTTTACTGAGCAGTGTAGTGCAAAAAGAAAATTTAAATACAGCGTTAAAGGACCTCACCCTTTTCAATGCAGTTCAACTTATTGCTGCAGCTTGGGAAGAAGTTTCAGGGGTTGTTCTTCAGAAGTGTTGGAAAAACATTTCAATTAATAAAACCACACCTGACGATGAAGATGATGAGGACAATATACCTCTAGCAGATTTGCGATTCCGAGAAGACCTTTCTGTTATGGAGAGCACACTTTCTCTTATCCATACAATGTTTCCCCAGGTACGGTTTAACTTATGCATTTGTAGAAATAATTTAAATTAATTTTCAAATACAATTTTAGACAAACTTCAACACAGATGATTTGGAAGCATGGAACAGTGTAGACAATGTACTTGTAGAAGAGAACCCGAGTACTGAAAATGAACTAGCTATAGAAATTTCGGAAGAGGAGGAAGGTGATACCGCTGCAGTTGTAGCTGTGCCGCCAATAAAGCATACTGATGTCATCGACTGCTTTGGTCTGAAGAAAACAACGTGGAACAGGAAAAAATATTTTTATTGAAAAGCCTACATCAAATGGCACAGGATCTCAAAATTTCTCGCCCACAAAAGCAAATGAGCATAACAAATTTCTTTTCAGTTGAATAATGCTCATGTTTTTGTGTAATTTTTCGTTTATTAAATATTATTTCTTTTTTTTTCAATATAAAATCAAATTTTTTCTAACTTATTATGTATTATATTATTAAAAGATGATTTTAGAATTTGTGACGAGTTAAACACATTAGTTTGCATAAATTGTCTTTTCTTCAATTTAATAGCCTTTTCACACAGGAGCTAATTGATCAATTAAACTTACCAACTTCTTGTGAAAGACAAAAATAAAAATTTATAATAGCTGATCGGTTATCCAGTGTGAAGGGTTGGTTTCTGGTTTCTCAATCAAAATTCTAATTGATCAATTAATTTGGCTGTGTGAAAAGGTTATAAAAATAGTACAACTTTTGCTATAATTTAATTCATTAGGAAATTTTTCATAAAAAATAAAAAAAAAATAATTAAAAAAAAAAATCATCGCACTGGTTCCATCCAGGATCGAACTGGAGACCTTCTGCGTGTAAAGCAGACGTGATAACCGCTACACTATGGAACCGCTTGATTTATTGTTGGCAATGCGCAAATATACCTTGTAGTAAGAGCAAGAGAGTGTTCATTAGCGCCACTCTCTCTTGCTGCTCTTGCTTGCGCTAAGAGTAATAAGATAAAGCAAGAGAGTTTTTTTCGTTTATTTTTGTTTTGCTGCGAATGACATACACGACAACCAGTGGGTGGTAAAATGAGACAGACAACAAGTGTTAAACGTTCTAAATTAGATTTGTTAACAAGAACAGAGAGATCTATGTACATATGTACATATATTTATGCAATCATACATATATGCCAGGCCAGTTTACTACTTTATTATGCAATTTATTTCAGAAATACATATTTCGGTAATAATATAAAAGATCAAAATAAAGCGCACTAAAATAACAATAAATATTGAGGAAACCAATAAAAAAAAATAAAAAAATAAATATAAATTGTAATTAAATAAATATATATTACTGTATTGAATAAATAAATATAATATATTCGTATGTAATAAAAAAATTTTATTTCCAAAAAAATCCTGAAATATATACATTTATATGTATATCTGTGAAGATTTTTTTCTAAAATAAATTAAAAAATAATAATTTAATTAATGCAATCATTATCGGCAAAAATATCTTCAAAGCATAAAATTACATAAAGAGACAAGTCATTAACTAAATATCGAATTTAGACAAAATTAATCAAAATCAAAATAAAGCTTGCCCACCCCCATTAGAAAATAATAAAAAAAAGAACAAATAAGCTTGTCCAGACAGCTTGAGCGTCGAGGCGTGCACACCCGCTCGGTCAGCTTCAGTCAGCAACCAATTAGCGCAGCTCAAACCCAAATCGCCGCCACGTAGTGTTGCTGTCCAGCCAGTTCAATGAACAGACAAAGCGTTGAAGCGACTAAGCAGCGCAACATGTGGCCGCGTCCTAGAATCGGCGTTCAGACAGACATACCAACCATGCCAAAATAACGGCAATGTGAAGCACAGTGCGGCAGTTCTAGATATTTGACCCACTCTGTGCGCCATTTAATGATGATAAATCTGCATTTGATAATCATGTGACATTGCGGACTGCCTAATTGACGCCTTCATCAGTTATCAGTGAACATCGAATTTTCTCTTTGTTTTGGTTCGTATGTAGTCTCATGTGCTATGTCAATAGATCAACACAAATCAATGATGGCACAACACTGTCGATGTATGCAGTCAAATGAAAAAGTCAAATCAGTGCACATCACTGGTGCCGTTAATCATACGCCCTTGGCAACAGCAGTGTTGCCATAGTACAAATAGACTGTTGCCTTAATGTAAAGCGTGGAAGGAGTTTACACTGTAATCAATTATTATGCTCACACGCAAATGAAAATGGAAAGCTTGCGGAGTTGTTGTATTGTTTCTGGTATTTACGCAAATTAATTGGAATAAATGATAAAGACTCATAAAAAGCTATTTTAATGAATGTTTCTAATGGCATTTTTTAAATGCAACTCACTTGTTACTCACTTGAGACGCGCCTAAGCTTCAAGAAGAAGATTTTTAATAATCACCGACCTTCAGGAGACTACAAGTCTGTTTGGGTCTGCATAAATGTAATTTATTAGTATTTTTGTGATTTGTCTACAAAGTTCATGTTAAATTTTTAATAAATTAGAGCCAGTTCAGTCTTAAAGAACTCAAATTAAGTTTTCTTTATTATTTGTTTATTTTCATATTTTCTCTTTTTTGGAAAGAGTTTTCTTTTTATTTTAAATTTTCTTTCAAATTCCTAAGAAAAAGCAATATGAATTTCGGATGCGCCCTTGATTTTGGTATCGCTAAGAACTCTCAAGGTCGCTAAATCTACACAAACGGCGTACATTGGGTGCTGCGCTATAAATTCGTGTATGTTGTTGTTGTGTGCAAAGAGTCGCGTAATTTATGCGAAATTGATTTATGTGTGCGCATGCCAAAGGGAAAAAATAACTTTTCCACGAATATTCCGGTGAGATTACATACATATGTAGGTATGTATATGCCTTTCTTTTCTTTCAACGCTTTCGGCAGCATTTTTGAGTTGCGTTGTGCTTTTTTCTTTTGCTTTCAAAAAGTTTCTTTATTCTTTAGCATATTCGTTATAGCAGCAGGAGCAGCATATTAATCCTTATATAATTTATGCTGATATGCATTGCTTCGTTATTAATACTTAATATGCGTGCGCGCCTGAAAGCACGCCATTTGGGACAATGCAAATTTGAATTTATGTATGCCAATATCTGCTTACTTAGGTGTGGTGCTGCTTGAAGCATGTTATTTGCCTTTAATCCCTGCCTTCAACCTTCAGCGTTTTGGCTGCTTTGCAGTTTCATTATCTTTAATATGCGTAATAATTTGTGCATATGTATGTAGGTGAATGTGTGTGACGAAATATGAAAGCGGCTTAAGATGCTTAAATCTTCGAATAAAACGAAAGGACATTAAGGAGTTTAACTCATGTGTTGCTTTTCTCGTACATATGTTTCTATATATGTATGTTTATTTTATGTCGCCCACATATAATTTTTACTGGTATTGGTCTGATCAAATTTTAATAAATATTTTTACATTTTTTTCTTCATTTTTGAAATGTGTCGGGATTACAATTAATTATGCATTTTTTTCCTTCTTTGTGCGGGTTATTAAATTTAAGAAGGCGGAGTTGAGTGTAGTTAAATTCAATGAATTTATTTGAGTTGAGTTGAGTTGCCATTCAAATTAACTCAATTTCTTAGCACAATTGACAACAAACCAAACAATGTCACCTCTGACTTTTAGTTCATGAGAGTAAAGACAGGCTGATTCCTTCAAAGAGTTCACAACCCAAAAATGAATTTTAATAAATAAATAATAAATTATTATTTTAACCGAGAGAGTTCAATGGAATTGAGAAGCCACACACACACAGTCATGTACAAAAGTTTGCAGCGCTCTGCTGGCAACCACGGAAAATTCATTTATACACAGTTACTGATCCACGAAGGCATTGAATTTCAAGCGTCGAACAACAACAACAGCACACCAGACACGCGGCGAATAAATAAAAAAATATTTAATTTAATAAAAATTGCATTCATTTTTTCCATACAAATCAACATACATACGTTCGTGTAAACTTTGCAGCATAAGACTGTCGAGTTTAAATACAACGAAAGAAAGAATAATAAACAAAAAATTCTGCGATTCAATTTTGCTGACAGTAAGCGCTGAATGATGGTTAGAAAACCAATAAACAGCACATATTGCCAACAAATCGATAAGCACGTACATATGTATGTATATATTTAGTTTATATTGAATCAAATCGAAACTAAACTACTCTTCGAGATCGTTGACATTTCTAGTTATTTGTTTGTATGTATTTAAATAAATGTAGTATGATATTCAGCTACACATATTTGTACTACAGTTTCAATTATTGTTTGATACTTATACCTCTATTTGTATGTGTTTATTTGTATTTATAAGACACTCTTTGTGTGCATAACATTTGAAACCATTGATGACACTGCAGTAGTGCTATGATTCATTTGCTCACTGGGTCACTATACATATTGATTTTGATTGGCAAGTGCCGATGTGCATTGATTTCGCAAATATTGCAAATGAATACTTTAAAGTTTCTAATTTAACTCCGAAATAATAGTAACGATAAGAAAAGTCTTCATAAGAAATACTTTGAGAATACAACGACAGGTCATATAACATATCATGTCATATACGATTTAGGTATAACGATCATAGGATTCAATGTAAATACAGTTTTTTTTTTTTATTTAACTAAAGCCGTAAAAAGATCTTTATATCTCAGATAACATTTTCATGTTCTAACAACAAGTAACAGTCGTATTATATAGCAGCGCAGAGTCATAGGTCTTGAGTGTGATGAGTTTTCTTCCGAAATTTAGTACTCGGCAGAGCAGTTAGCCGATGAAAATGACAAAGAGCCAACTAGTTCTCAATGTTTCAAAAAATAATATTTTTCAATACTTACTATTTATAACTAATTTTAACTAATTAATTATACTCTCGCAACATGTTGCACAGAGTATTATAGTTTTGTTCACATAACGGTTGTTTGTGCCACCAAGAAATAAAAGAGTTAGATATGGGGTTATATATATATAAATGATCTGGATGACGAGTGGAGTTGAAATCCAGATGTCTGTCCATCCGTCTGTCGGTCTCTCCGTGCAAGCGATAACTTGAGATGGGCAAAATCACACACATGGGCACAAAATGGCGAAAACCGAAAACACATAAAGTGCCATAACTAAGCCATAAATAAAGCTATGAAGGGGCACATTTGGATGTAATTTTTTTGGAAAAGTGGGCGTGACCCCGCTCTCAAATTGGTTTTTTGTATATAACTCGCAAACTAATACAGCTATATAAACCAAACTTTCTGCAGTCGTTTCTTTACAGTCCAAAAGATTAAAGAAATCGGATAATAATCACGCCTACCTCCCATACAAAGGTTAGGTTGAAAATGACTAAAAGTGGGTTAACTCACTAACGAGAAACGTCAGAAACACTAAATTTTACAGAAGAAATAGCAGAAGGAAGCTGCACTCAGATTTTTTACAAAATGAAAAATGGGCGTGGCATCGCCCACTTATGGGTCATAAACCATATCTCAGGAACTCGACGGATTTCAATGAAATTCGATATATTATATTTTCTTGACACCCTGATGACACGTGTGGAAAATGGACGAAGTCGGTTCACAATCACGACTACTTCCCATGTAACTCAATTTTTAATTCACTTGAGAAAAAATTGTCGAAAACGGACTATAACTTTTCAAGGCCACTGTTATCGAACATGTTGAACTCAGCGCCTAAGGGTAAATTTTAACCGAAAATATGGATAAATCTCACTGATAATTTATTGTAATTCAGAGGAAATTGTTTTCTTATAATAGTGTGTCTCTGTTCCAAAAATTATTAAAATCGGATAATAACATCTCCTATCTCCCATATACCTAATAATTGGTTTTTCAAAAATATGGTGCGCTTATATCTGCATATACATATGTATTGGTTAATATGTGAGATATCTTAGCGAAATTAAGTGAGTGTATAGTCTTGGATATAGTGTACCTTGCTGGTGAAAATGAATGAAATCGGTTCAGGAATTACCTCAGCACTCACACACTATATAGGACGATTTTCGTTATTCTATTAAACTTTATGCCAAATTTATTTAAATATGTGTGTGTGCTTAATAAAATTTCTTTAATAAATTGCGAGAGTATAAAATATTCGGTTACACCCGAACATAGCCTTTCCTTACTTGGTTCTTATAACATTTTGTCTCTGTACGAAAAATGGTTAAAATCGGGTCATAACTTCCCCCAGATCCCATAAACCTAATTATAGGTGATATAAAATCAAGTGAGCGTATAGTCTTCGATATCTGTATCTTGGTGGTGAAAACGAGTGAAATCGGTTTAGGTAATACCTCAGTCCCATATACTATTTATGATGATTTTCGTTATTCTATTGAACTTTATGCCGAATATATGGGTCGAATTGCGTTATCTTTATAAAATTACATCAATAAATTGGGAGAGTATAAAATGTTCGGTTGCACCCGAACTTAGCCTTTCCTTACTTGTTTTTAATTTAAAATTCCGCCAAATTATGTTCGACCTAGTGTTATTGTAATCGTCTTTATGGCGGCGGTAAAAATCGTTCAATCAAATACAAATCATAAAATTTGTACAAAAATAATCCGAATCAGTGGGGCCTAGGAATTTCAATAAAGCACTCAAAAGAAGTCATAAAAAAGTTTGACTAAACAATTGCCAAAAATTTCAGTGAAATCACAGATATTTTTTTATTGCCCATTTTAGAGGCACAAAGCATGATACGGTTGTACGCAAGTGTGTGTTCTTATTGTGAAGTGCCAGCCATTAGCTGATAACAGTGTATAGTAGCCTAAATGTTGGAGAGGAGATCTAAATATTTGCGTTTTAGAGAAAGCAGCAACAAAATTAATTTTGCACAAATTTAGGAACACACACATCCGCTTGTATTTCTATGTAATTGAAATAAACGATAAATATATATAAAACGTGCTTATCTCATTGCAGCTGACTTTGCTATTTTTTGTGGGAAAAACGCCGTTGCTGTTTGGAGGAAGTGATTCATATCGCATTGCGTGCTGTTGCTCAAGACAAAGTTTTTTTGCCGATAAATATATATGTACATATAACGACTGAATCGCTAAACGCCTCACATGTACCACGTGTCCTAACATAAAGTCGTAATTTGTTTCATGTGCCCGATTGCCAATCATCAAAGTTGTACTGTGCATTTTTGCACTCCGAAAGTCATATGCGTTTGCAATTTGCACATGACACATTTGCCTTTGGCTACTTTTATTCTTTTTCTACATTTCACGATTTATCTAATATACTTTACGCTTTCCACAATTTATCAAACTGTGCTTATCGCAATTTGCAATAGACTCATGTTTACTTTTAGATAATGTCTTTTTTATCGTATCGTACTTCCGTGTAGAAGGCAATTTTTGTTGTTAAAATAGAGATATGTATGTATAATTATTACAAAAGCGTTGGTGAAAGAGAGCCAAATTCTCATTGAAAAAAAAAAGAAAAAATCTATTATTTCGTATGGATATTATTATTCCATTTGTGGATATATTAACTTAGTTATGCTAACTTGTCATTATGTAATTGTTTACAGAAAATTGATGATACCGCAGTAGCGAATAACTTGGTGATCTTATGAAAACTTGTTTGTTGACAAAAGAGCGATCAGAGAAATAAAGAGGGTGTGTTTGAAAGGCAAAATATGAGAGCAAAGTGAGTACAAGTTTGTTCGTTATGTATCCGAGTTGATGCGAAATTTATTTTACGATATTAGTTTCAATTTTATCAATGGCGCATTAACATATATTATTTTTTTATGACTATATGGTGTGAGAGATAATTAGAGTAGCTGCTAATATTTGGCGAGTAATTTTAATAAACATTTTAATAACAACATCCCGTATCATTTGAGAGGCCCCCATGAAAGTCTATCTAAGTCCTCTGTTGATAAAATCAGAGCAATATTTTTGTAATAAACCTCAGGTTTATCCAACTTTTATCCACACAAAGTCACTGAAACTCGGATTAAAAGCTTTCATTTGGAAACCATAACAAAAGCAAGGCCGTCGATTTCATTGGGCCGAGGAACAGCCGAGGCTGTTCACTCTTCTAGTCGAGTATTCATTCAGTCTTGTCAAGGCCGTCGATTTCATTGGGCCGAGGAACAGCCGAGGCTGTTCACTCTTCTAGTCGAGTATTCATTCAGTCTTGTTAACTCTGACTTAAGATTTCTGATAAAAGACCTGAAAACCTCTTCAATTACTTCAAATTATTTTAGAGGGCATAGTTTTGACAATCTTGATCTAGCATGCAGTACACTATTTAACTTAGAAATAGTAGAATGATCAGTACTGAATTGTATAAAACTTTGGTTGCAACATACATTCCAGAAGACACTAGATGGCATATAAGTCATTTCTATTTCCAAGTGAAACAATACATTCGCGAAGAAACCGAAACAGTTTTACTAAAAAAACAGAGCATTGATCACATTCTTGGTCAATTAAAAAATAAACCCCAAATTCTTGACCTACAGCAATATCATAAATTAATTACTATTTCAACGCCATAAAAACAACCTACCGCAAACCACAAGCATACAAATTTATTCATTTCAACGCTCTTGCACGCAATCAAAAAGAGAATTAACATTTTGTGTGACATTTAAAGAGCGAATTAAGAGAATATCGCTCAAAGAGTGATCAAAGCCAAAAACTAACAAACGATAAAGGCCACAGACAAATTTGTGAATATGTTAAAAAAAAAAATTAAAAAATATATTTATCAAAAAGGAAAGCCGACAAAACACAACAAAAAAGGCACTTCAAAGTGAGGCCACCATGGAAAGTAGACAAGCGGATGGGTGATAGTACGCGCCACTTGCGCCAATTACAAATTATTACGTGTCACAAATTTCATTAATCACTTGATAAACAAAAACAACTACGTTCTTTATTAAATTACTTTCCAATTCATTTTACTATTATTGGCTGGTGGAGCGCACAGTGTGACTGAGGCAACAAAGGCGCGCACAAATGCCAGAGCGTGAAACGGTATGCGCGTACAAGCAACTCGTTAGCAGAAAAAATATATTTTAACACGTAGAGCATACCCATGTTTGTATGGATAAAAAAGAGAAATATTCACGTTTTGAATGTAGGAGTGAATTATTAGCTGAGCGCCAATAATTTCTGTTTAAAAATGTGGCCTGATCGCTACTATGAATCAGCGCTTTATACGATTTCTGAATGGTAGGCTGACAATTATTTATTTTTCCTAAACTCGACGCAATTGACGAGTATATACATAAATAGTCATGGCAAATTTAAGTATTGCAACTTTTGTTTTTTACCCTCTGCTGCTTTCTATTAATAATGCTTAATTATTCATTGCTTTTGTTGTTCGTAGTTTGCGAATTGAGCCTCACTTTGCACACATCATCGCTGACTCATTTGTTATTGTTGTTTAACTAAATTGTAAAAATATTGTTTACAAGCAATTTGCTACGTTCATCATTTGGCAAAGTTATTCAGGCGTACAGGCATGCTATTGTGAATTCGTAGCCAAAAAATTCCTTTGGGGTCACTTGCCGAGAATCACGCCACCACGTTTATTTGTATGAATGTGTATATTTGTAGCTACATGTGAATGAAATTTCGAAGGAAAGTGCTATAAATAAAATAAATGATGAAATACCGTAAACCAATGCGAGATGCAATTAGTGAGTCGAAAATGTGCGAATTGTGACAAAGCACATTATTAGTACTGTTAGAGATGTTTGCCTTCTTGGCTTTCATATAAGTGACTTGACATACATACATATGTACATATGTAAAATAATTTGATTTTCGCGTTTGCAATTAGTCAATAATTTGTTATAAGGAGCTTTGTGAAAGCTTTGAAAGATCTTTTTACAAAAAAACTTTATGAAAGCTTTGAAATTTATAATTTGCAGAATATTGTAAATTATATGATTTATTCTCACAATGCATTTACTTGATTCTAATTTACTTTAAATTTACTATTAAATAAAATTTCCTCAGAAAATTCAACTTTTTCGTAAGTTTCTCCCATAAAAGTATTGAGCTTAAAGCTCAACTATGAAAATTCTAAAATTAAACTATGGAAGCAAATTTCATATGACAAGAGAGTGTGAGCTGAACTGCCGGGGTTGATGTATTTTAATATAAATTCATCATTATTAGGCTCTAAAGCTCTTTGTGAGCTTTGGCCGGCAGTTTGTAATAAATGACACTTGTTAATTCATCGTTCATTCGAAGTTGCTATTGAGTGGGCCTCGTGATGACAGGATCGTATGAAAATCATAACTGTGACTGCATTTTGGTCCACTGTGACATGGCGTGCCAATTCTGTCACCAAAAACGCAACAAAAATGTTTTTTCTTCGTTTTTCTTCTTCCCAGCTAAGCAATGACCTAAATTCGCCTTGCAGCAGCCTTACAACAGCTGGTGCCATTTTCCTACTATGAAAACAACAACAAAAAATTCACAAATACTAGCATTTAAATATACATATTTACACATATAATTCGCACATACATATGTATATATGTACATATTCACATATGTATGCATGTAGTAGTTGACCGCAAAAACTATTCACGCGTTCCGAAAAGAAATTTATAACAAATTCAACGAAATGGCAATAGTAAAACCATTTAGCCAACTTAGTGACAACACATTTTCTTGACAGCCAAAAGAGTAATGTTGCGTATTTGACATTTGCCAAAAATTTGCGTAATCATGTCAAAAACAAAGTGCCATTAAATGGCTTAGAGGAAGAGCGTGTAGAAATGTTTGTCACATACGCAGATATATGGAAGGAAATGCTAGTAGAATCTAGCGAAAATATTTCATACTTCGCGGCTTGCCAAACACTTAGCGGAAGAGAGGAGAGATAAACAGTGTTCGTGGTTCAATTTTTATAAGGAAATATTTAGTGGAATTTATACTAACTAAAGAAAGCTTTTTCAAGAGCTCATCTAAAGTTAAGATTTTCGGATCACTAAAATCTTTATTATTTGTATGTAAATATAGTAATTGAGTCAGTCGCATAACTTAAGGAGCTTTCCATTACACATAAGGCTAGGCGTTTTGGTACTGACAGTTTACAATACGGCCAAGATCTTTTACGGACTCCTAACGTTACATAATCCCTGCTTTCTTCTACATTAGAAGAATGAAACCCGATCTACTCTTGGAACATGGATGACTAAGACTAATTTAGAACTTGTAAGAAGTGTTAGAACTTGTGTAGAGACCAAGGTGGTAATCTGGTAACCGATGGCCAGGGCATACTGGGATTATGGAGGGAACACTTCTCCGATCTGCTGAATGGCAGTGAGAGTACAACACCAGGAGATGGTGAACCCGATCCCCCAATCGATGACGATGGAACAGATGTTCCATTACCCGACCATGAAGAAATTCGAATAGCAATTACCCGCTTGAAGAACAACAAAGCAGCGGGGGCCGATAGATTACCGGCAGAACTATTCAAATACGGCGGCGAAGAACTGATAAGGTGCATGCATCAGCTTCTTTGCAGAATATGGTCGGAAGAAAGCATGCCTGACGATTGGAATCTCAGTGTGCTCTGCCCAATACATAAAAAGGGAGATCCCACAATCTGCGCCAATTACCGTGGGATCAGCCTCCTAAATATCGCATACAAGGTTCTATCGAGCGTACTGTGTGAAAGACTAAAGCCCACTGTCAACAAACTGATTGGACCTTATCAGTGTGGCTTTAGGCCTGGAAAATCGACAACTGACCAGATATTCACCATGCGCCAAATTTTGGAGAAGACCCGTGAAAAGAGGATCGACACACACCACCTTGTTATCGATTTTAAAGCTGCTTTCGACAGCACGAAAAGGAGCTGCCTTTACGCCGCGATGTCTGAATTTGGTATCCCCGCAAAACTAATACGGCTGTGTAAATTGACGCTGAGCAACACCAAAAGCTCCGTCATGATTGGGAAGGACCTCTCCGAGCCGTTCGATACCAAACGAGGTTTCAGACAAGGTGACTCACTATCGTGTGATTTCTTTAACCTGATGCTGGAGAAAATTATAAGAGCTGCAGAGCTAAACAGAGAAGGTACAATCTTCTACAAGAGTGTACAGCTTCTGGCGTACGCCGATGATATCGATATCATCGGAAGCAACAACCGCGCCGTTTGTTCTGCTTTTTCCCGCATGGATAAGGAGGCGAAGCGAATGGGTCTGGAGGTGAATGAGGACAAGACGAAATATCTCCTGTCACCATCAAACAGTCGGCGCATTCGCGTCTTGGCTCCCACGTCACTGTTGACAGTCATAACTTCGAGGTCGTAGATAATTTCGTATACCTGGGAACCAGCATCAACAACTCGAACAATGTCAGCCTCGAAATCCAGCGCAGAATCACTCTTGCCAACAGGTGCTACTTTGGACTGAGTAGGCAATTGAACAGTAAAGTCCTCTCTCGACGAACCAAAATCAAGCTCTACAAGTCGCTGATCATTCCCGTCCTGCTCTACGGTGCAGAAGCTTGGACGATGTCAACATCAGATGAGACGACACTAGGAGTTTTCGAGAGGAAAATTTTGCGCAAGATTTATGGTCCTCAGAACATTGGCAACGGCGAATACCGCAGACGATGGAACGATGAGCTGTACGAGTTATACGACGACATTGACATAGTTCAGCGAATAAAAAGACAGCGGCTACGCTGGCTAGGTCATGTTGTCCGAATGGACGAAAACACTCCAGCCCTGAAGGTGTTCGATGCAGTACCCGCCGGAGGAAGCCGAAGAAGGGGAAGGCCTCCACTCCGTTGGAGGGCCCAGGTGGAGAGCGACCTGGTTACACTTGGGATCTCCAACTGGCGCCGAACTGCGAAGAAGAGAGAGAAGTGGCGCACTATCGTCGATTCGGCTATAACCGGCTAAACGGTTGCAACGCCAATCACATACATACAAGAAGTCAAAATCTCATTCGGATCATTTGAAACGCTAGCTTTGAAGTTAATTAATTCAAGCACAAAAATATGGTATCTTCTTGAATTCTTCCATTTGGAAAGCTAATTGATGCATATGAATTTATAAACTATTAACTTCGAAACCTAATACCGTATTGAGGAGGAAACTATATGAAGGGTATATAATAAACAGTAATTAAGTGTAGATTCGTCAGTTGTTTGCACTATTTTTGCACTTCCGCAACTAACGGCCTAAGGCACACTACATACCCATAGCTACAACAACATTTGTGTCAATATGTAAATATATTTATATGCACATAGCATATATGTATGCATTTGTCACATACGAGTACACACCCCAGTTACCGTAATTGCAAGCGAGAAAGGCGGCAACATTTTTTTGTATATATAAAATAAACATGAATTTCCAAACTCGCATTGATTAACATTTGCATATCCAATCAAGCGTCTAAATATGTACTATATACACTATATGTTCAAACTCGTGTATGGGAACATACGTAAGGTATGCACATAATTCTAAATGAGAATAATAATTAAATAATTTATTAAAAATTTATATTACATTGCGAAAGATTGTAGCAAAGTGGCGGAAATAATTAATTTTTTTTTAGTTTTTTTTTTTAACAATTTAAAATGAAAAAATTCAAGTCAAAATCTAAAATTGGCCTTTTGGTCAAATATCCATTTAGGCTGTAGACATGCATATACATATGTGAAAATATTCAATTTTATGCAGCATATACCACATTACTTCCGCTAATCAAAAAGCGACCTCTCCGGCCTGCCGTTACCTGCATATATCTAGCAGCACCAACAGACTCCCTCACACCCACAAACTTTCACCACTGGTCTCATATGATACAGATTTTCTGTAATACGAAATCATTGTGAATAATACACAAAAATTTCAAGTTCATTTGACACGTCAATGGGAAGAGAACTTTATTTTTAAACATGCAAATGTTTCAGGCTTCGGCATAAAATTTGTCGAAACAAATTTCTGTAATCTATGCACATACATTACTTACTGTGCGACAATAAAGCACAGAATAGCTATTAGATATATACAGATATATGCAGGCGATGTTTGCACAATAAAAGAGCAAAACTCAATTTGTTGAAATACTGAGCTAAATTCAGAATTCACATTTTCATATGACATCTTAAGCTTTATGTTGCTTAATTGATATCTTGGAGATATCACAGTTCAAACTAAAGAGCATAAGAATTAGAGAAAGCAATAAAATTGCAAGAATGTCTTAAATTGACTTAAGCGTTTATGACTTCTAAGTGCTGGCATACACTCGTATATAAAAATAATATATACTATACAATATATGTATATAAATATTTCGTATATACTACCAGAGTGCCTTCAATTATACTTGTAACATTGTCCGGTGACTTTGTGCGTTCTTGACTTCTAATTTCGGCTGGCAACCGGCGCGCCGCTCGAGACATTTAAAACAATTTATTTACTCAAGGTTCAATTTTTCAATTCTTTTGTATATTTTTCTTATTCATTGTTTTTTTATCTTCTTTTCATGTAATTCTACGCTTCAGTCGATTGCCAATTAATTTAAAATTTTTTTCGCCTCACCGCGCACAGGCACCCACCAAATTTTCGAAATAATTGTTATTTTTTTTTATATGCTGTTTTCTTTGCAATATCACTTGTTGCAATTTAAACTTAACTTTGCATGCTGCGAACTTAAGTTTGAGCAGAAAAATGGCTATGAGTGTATATATGTATGTATGTACTCGTATATAATATAAGTACAGTTCAGCATTCAATTCTAATAAACATGTTTACAAAATGCTTGTTGACAAAAAAAATAAAAATAAATTTTATTTTTGCTTAAAGGGAAACTTAACATAAGCCTCTATTGTCTCTACATCTGTATGTTTGTACATATGCCAATGAGGTAGCGGGCCCGCCCACTAAATACACTTATTTTTGTAGTGGCATATTTTCTTGATCTTTTGATGGATATTAACGTGCTGCTTATACTCTGGGATTTATTTTATTTATTTTTAAACTTTTTACTTTTTTAATTCTTATTTTTGTATATTGTATTTTACAATTTTCGCACATCATTTAATATTTTTCGGCAATTTTCGTAGTTTTTTCTTAAAATAGTTTACCTTTGTAACTGTCTTCTTTTATCTTTAAATTTATTATCAAATGGAGTATTATAAAAGGGAGTATGCTTATACGCCTGTCATTGACATTCAATTAAAGCACATACAAGTTGTACACCCATATTTATCAAAATGTATATATTCTAACTCAGCCATATTATTCTCCCACACAAAACCGCCAGCACTACATTTCAACGTGACATTTTTTTCACTCACTTTCTTACTTATCTTTCTTGGCCCGCAGCCATTAAATATGTATATTTAAATTGCAAAAATGTTGAAGGCGACTGAGCCAACTGAGCGCACTACGAGTGACTAGCAGATCGGAAAAAAATTATTAAACTTATTTCGATATCCGGCACTTATTCAGCAAGCCTTAAGCATGTCATATAGTAAGTACTCATACTCATACTCGAATTTAGAATCTCATGATTCTCAAATCTAACGTCAAGTAAATTCTTTAGTTTGTAAATAACTGTTTCTCAAGTTCATATTTAACCTTACTCTACTCTGTTTTCAAGCCATCCTTATTCTAAACTAATCTAAACCAAACTGTTGGAGACTATTCCAACTGAAAGCCTATTATTATTATTTTTTTTTTTTGCGAAAAATTAAAGTTAATCGTCTTAAATTAAACTAGCATATGTTAATTTACACGCCGCGCCTTTTTCATATTAAGTAGTCAAACAGGTTATAGTTAAGATTATAGAAGTTTACAAGACCGGCCCCTCTCGCGTTTTGTACTTTTATTGGAATTGTTTTTAAATGATATTTATAGTGGGTATGCCTTGAAAATAAGTATTTACTGTTATTTTAGATATTCAGGAGATCAGAACGCCATTATTCCGCCAGATTGTAATTTAAGAGAGCGCATTAGGAGTTCATCACTGCAATCCATAGGCCAGCATACAGCTCAAACTGTGTTTAACAATTTAAAATTTTATTTAAGTTTTTGTTTTGTTGTTTGATGCACTATAACTTCGCTCGTGTATTTATTATAAAAACATAAACATTTTACCAAAAAAAAAAAATATACCACATTTTAACCGTTCTAATGCTGACTTTAGCAAAACATTTAGTAGCTTGTTTTTCACGCTGCGCACACTCGGCTTTAATTGAGCACTGCTGCAGTTTTCCCAACTGCTTTCCATGTATATTGGTCATTTTTAAAATTCAATTTGCGAAAAATGCCAAACGACAACAATTCAAGTGCATTTACGCCAACACAGCGCAGCAATTTCAAACCAATTTTCAGAAAAAAAATTAAAAAAAAAAAATGTCTTCGCCTTAATTGCAAAAGCCAAACAATATAGTAGATAAAAAAGAAAATAAAAATAAAAATAATTGGAGGAAAATAAAAATGTGAATTTGAAATTTTGCCCTTCAGCTGAAATTGACATTCATTTGTTGTGGGCAGTAAAAATGCAGGAAAATGCGCACATGTGGATCGCATGCTTTGCATTGCTGCAGACAAAAGGGTTGCATTTTATTTTTCCATTTCAACAAAATTTACATAGAAACAAAAGGCAATAATAAAATATTGCTAAACTGCATTTAGTTGGCTTTTTGTTGGTCTGTATGTACATATTGTGTGTAGAAAGCACTTGCAAAATTAAAATGTTCTATTTCCCTTATGCACTGTTTCGCGGCAATATTGCGCGATTTGTATTTAATTTATTGCATTTAGTAGTTTTTGTTTTTGTTTTTTTTTTTTTTTTTTGTGTTTTCACACTTCGCTTGAATGCAGTGAATGTTGCGCTTAGTTACGAATTTCCAAAGGCAGTGACAACATAAAAACATGAAATACATAAAATTTTGCTTCTGTTTGGAAATAAACACTTTCGCAATGCTGTTGAGAAAGCGAGTGAGTGTCTCTAATACACTCACACTTTCAATAATTTAATCCATATAATTCAAGAACTAAACAAGTAAGGAAGGGCTAAATTTGGGTGTAATCGAATATTTTCTACTCTCGCAATTTGCAAGTCTGGAGTGGAAACATTTTCAGAAAGTGGTGAAACTTTATTATAACAGGGGTATGGGGCTATACGTCACTGTTGACGGTCATAACTTCGAAGTCGTAGATAATTTCGTATACCTAAAAACCAGTATCAACAACACCAACAATGTCAGCCTCGAAATCCAGCGCAGAATCACTCTTGCCAACAGGTGCTACTTTGGACTGAGTAGGCAAATGAAATGAATGAAGGACTTTACTCCTCTCTCGGCGAACCAAAATAAAACTCTACAAGTCGCTTATCATTCCCGTCCTGCTTTATGGTGCAGAAGCTTGGACGATGTCATCATCAGATGAGACGACACTAGGAGTTTTCGAGAGGAAAATTTTGCGCAAGATTTATGGTCCTCAGAACATTGGCAAGGGCGAATACCGCAGACAATGGAACGATGAGCTGTACGAGCTATACGACGATATTGATATCACGATATTGATATGAGTTCAGCGAATAAAAAGACAGCGGATACGCTGGCTAAGTCATGTTGTCCGAATGGACGAAAACACTCCAGTTCTGAAAGTGTTCTATGCAGTACCCGCTGGAGGAAGCCGAGGAAGGGGAAGGCCTCCACTCCGTTGGAGGGACCAGGTGGAGAGCGACCTGGTTACACTTAGGATCTCCAACTGGCGCCGAACTACGAAGGAAAGAGAGTGGCGCGCTCTCATCGATTCGGCTATATGGACTATATCAAGATCTAGATCAATTTCATCGCTATATTGGGCGGTTCTCATGTTCGGTATCTGGAGCCTTGAAAATTATATTCCAATGCTAAAACCAGTATTTGTACATAGTTTTATTGCGGTATCTTCATTGGTGCTTGATTTGGATATTGTAATCCGAATGGATCCGATGTATTTCAATATTATGGTATAAGGAAAGGAGGCGTGGTTGTGAACCAATTTCGCCACTATAGGGAAGCCATAGAGATGTTAAATTTCAGTGAAATTGATCGAGTAGTTCCAGATATATGATTTTTGGTCCAAATGTTTTCTACCAACTTGAGTGCAACAGCTTTACCATCAAATTATGAATGGTGGGCGTGGTTATAATTCGATTTCGGCTATTTCCAGTCTGTATGATATGGTGTAAAAAAGAAATTATTTCAGATTGATATAACTTTCTTATCCCACTTTCAAAAAATAAAATAACATTACAATATTAGATAAATAAGCGGACTTCATAAAGCAATACAAGCTATGTCAATATATAAAACTGGGTTAATTGGGTCAATTATTGTGCAGTACTCACACAATATCCAACAATATACATATATAATAAATATTTGACGAGTTTCTTCACTACTTTGAACATTTCAACACTGCGCTGCCTTAAATGAAAACCACTGTGTTGCTTGGTAAATGGCTCGAAGCTCCATTGAAAGATTATTATTATATTACAGACGTGTACTTTCAATATATTTACACATGTAATTACGCAAGTTTAGCAGCAACAACTCATCTTTCAACATTTGTAGGGTTTCCCACAAGAGCAACTACTGCAGCATGGCGAAATATAAAAGGCAGCAAGTACACGTTTAGCAACTCAAACACCACAATGTTAAATAATCAACAGCAGTGTTGCAATAAAATCAACTGAGGTGAGCGAAAATCAGGTGTTGCAAACAGTGGTTGATGGTTTGGTTGATGCAACGGCTGGCAAACTGTAAAATTAATGAAAAGTTGTTAAATAATTACAGAAAATAATTCATAAAAATGCACTTTTGTTCCACGCCCAGCAAAGGTCTTTGCAATTGAGTGTTTGAGTCAAAACCAAAAATTTCACATAATGAACACAGTTAATTTGCTTCATTAAATTTTTTTAAAGTATTTTCTATGGAAAAAATACTTGGTCGAAATTATTGAACCCCATATTGCATTTACAGCAGATGATAGTCCTTAAGAATTGCAAATTAATACAAACAACCGTAAAAAAAGCAGAACTCACTCATGAAATTTTCATTCGAATTTGCACATTAAATTTATTTTTTAAATATTTTAACTGAGTACATTTTTACCGTTCTGTGTTACGTGAAAGTAATCCTCAACACTCCGCATAAGTACCCGCTGAACAGTGTTGAAGTAAAACACTAGTCCTGCCCGAGGACATGGCAACGCTAATTAGGTCACATATTTCATATGAAATGTAGTTAATTTCAAAGTGCACGCAATTTTAACTTGGTTTGTGGAATATTTATAAAATATGCAGCAACATGCATATGCACTTCTATTGGAATCTCGAAATACTATGGAAATGCAAATACAATGCACATTGATTGGTGGTAAATAAATTGATCCTGATGAATTATTGCGCATCAACAAGTGATTTTTAATAGAGCAACGACAGTATATTGCAATGCACTCTATACATACATATATTGATGTACTTACAAACACTTGCGATTGCTTGCCTCTAGTATACCATATACATACTCGTAAAACATTTATGTTATACCAGCAGTTGTGGCTAAGGTATACATTAAATTAAGTTGGTCCAATCTTGGCTTCGGCGCCGATATTGATTACTCGAGGTCGATTTATGTTACGCAGCATGATGACAACTCACACTATTTTTAATTGCAAAGTGAGTGGTGATAGTACAGGCAATTTTAAATAATTTGGGATAATTGATTACGTCATCCTGGTTTGTAGCTGTGTCAACTCTCCTGGACCGAAATTCTAAATTGTCGCATTAAGATCATCGATATCTTTGTTTTTTTTTTTTTTAACCACCAATATAGGTCTTTCAATCAGTCATTTATGGTTATCATATTGAGGTTTCACGTCAGGAAAACTTCACTTTCGAGCCAATGAAGTGAAAGAAATCTGTTGGAAATGCTATTAATCCATCGAGGTGTCAACTGCCAACTATTTCTACAATCGCAATTTGATATTGTTGCAAAAACACTCATATGTTAGTTGTTAATTGGTGATTCTTTATGTGTCTCCACAAATTAAATGATTTTAGGCATGCGATTAGCCCGTTAGTAACAGTTGATCCAGGAATAATTGGAAGAGTCTGGCGTAAATCATCTGCTAACAGAATCCTGGCTCCACCAAAAATGTTCATTGACAATCAAGATCTTTTAAAGTCCTGTGCAGTACCTCCAGCGACTTCTTGAATATTTGGAAAATCTTCGTTATAGCGCTATTTTTGACGATTTTGCCGACTGGTGTTACGTTCATTTGCAATTTAGTAGTAGTAATTTCAAGGCCGAATATGCCGTTTGTTTGCCTACTAACAGATGCCAAGTTGCCCCCATTCCCGTTAACCTTGGTGGTGAAAATGAGTGAAATTGGTTCTAGAATTACATCAGCCCTCATTTCTATTGGACTTTATGCCGAATATTAGGTCAAATTGTGTGTTATCTTAATAAAATTACATCAATAAATTGAGAGAGTATAAAATGTTCGGTTGGACCCGAACTTAGCCTTTCCTTATTTGTTACAAATTGTTTTGGGCTATCGACACAACCTTATACAGTTGAACAATAACAAAAATATTTTAACAAAGCAACAATGAAAACCTTCAATATATTACTTTTTTGTTTTCTCTTTTTATATTTTTCTTGTCAACTCGAATAAAATTCTCTTATTATTATCTTCCTCGCAATTTTTCCACACTCACTCTCTAATCTTTTCCTGGCCTTCCACGAATATTTCAAGACTAAAATTAGCCAGATAGGTTTGGCCGTTTTCGACATTTTGCGAGACTAACGAACAGAAATTAATTTTTATATTATATTTATGTAACTGTAACGTTATGAAGACGATTAATTTGAATAATAACTATCCTATCATCTAAGTTGGACCAAATGACATGTATATGCCAACTATCATGAATATCAGTTGACTCGTTTTTGAGTTCATTCGGAACATACACACGAAGACAGGATTTGTATATATTAAGATTAAAAAACAACTTATAGAATATTTTGCCTTTACAGAGATTCTGTATATTTCTCAATTCAAATTGAACACCGACTAGTGTTTTCCCTTTAGTAAATCTTTAGTATTATATTTATTGTTATATATAAATAAATCAAATGCCTGCCATATAGATATTTCCCTCTCTGCAGTTAGTTCGAATTTCCGTTTTTCCATCAATCATAATTTTCTGTCACGAAACGCTTACAATTGATTTGTTTACACATTTTAATTAAGCTTTTAACTTCAACTATGTATGACAAGAGCTCTATTTAAAGCGAGGTAATAATAATGTACATGCATACACAAATATTATACTCGTATTATACAAAGTCAGCTGAAATGCATCTGCACTCATACACACTGCCACGCACTGTCAATGCGCAACATTTTGTTTTGTGAAAAAATGGAAAATATGTAAATAAATGCATTTTATTATTCACCAGTTTGACGTTTCTGTTGTTTGCGCATACATACGTGCATACGAGTCAGTAAATATCACTGTGTTTGCGATCACACATAGTATATATGTAGAGTAGTATATATAGATACAAACATATATGTTTGTTATGCAGTTTACTCGTATGTATGTGTTCGTGTGCGTGTGGTTGCATTGCAGTGACGCCCATTCAGCAGCATAGCATATTTTAATAACAATTGCACCGACAGCCGTAAATTGTTTTCACCTCGACCCATGCAGTTACCAACACACATACATATCTACATATATTGGGCTACGTTATGCCTGCGAGTAGTTATAGGTTGTGTGTGTTTAATGAATTTGTCAAATGACGAAGTAAATATACAGTAAACAAACTGGTTTCCTTTTAATTAATCAACAATTATGCATGCAAGTCATATAAATTGTCTGTATATAATATGCATGCATGTGAGAACTAATCACTGTCTATTGCAATAGCAACGCGGTTATACATATATTTATACATTTTATTGAATAAAGTAATGATCTTTGATTTTGTAGAGCGAAAAATGTACAATTCAAGAAGCCAACCGATGTTGGATGCAAATGTTCAAACATTTGTAGTGCTACCCTGTGTAGACCTATCTTAGGTTTGGCTAGGTTTGGTTGTAAGGCTGTTTTTCAAAGGGAAACACACAAAGACTATAAAAGACAGTCCTTTGTGAAGCCTGGATCCCCCAAGATTAGAGTCGATAAAGCGCCCAGAACCCACTACAAATCTGCAGAGATTTTTGACTTCTATATTCGCTATTTCACGAGCTTGTTCGAAAAAGTGAGAAATTAGTAAATATTTTTCTTGATCTCACAAAGGCAAGACATTCCAGAAGAAAGTGATGAGATGATTCTACCTCGTCCTCCTCCATGTAGCTTCTACGGCTAGCATCCAGTAAGATTTTTAACTTTACAGCGTGGAACCCCATGGGACAATGGCCAGTAAGAACCCCTACGACTAAAGAGAGGTTAACTTCACAGAAGGCGAAGAGCTCGGTAGACCTCCTGCGGTTTACCTTATGCCAGAAGAATCTGGCGATTGCGCCAGTGGTAGTGACTGACCAGCGCCTGCCCAGCTTAGCCGAGGTCCATCTGTTTCCATGCTACTAATAGTGAGACTAACGTTCCTGATCTTGCAAGCTCATCAGCCTTAAAATTTTCTGCAATTATGCTGTGGTCAGAAACCCAGACTAAGATAACCGAAAATTATAACGATGCCATCGATAGGCATTCTAGGTTCCAACCAATACTGAGAGATACAGTATTAATATTAATATAATATAAATAAAGGATTTTAGTGGATTTTGCAATGAAAACTCAATCCTGAAAAATGCTAATGAACGCGAATGTTCGCTGGAATTTCACAGTTAGAATATAGTAAATGCTTGAAATTCGCTGAATAAGAAATCACCCAAACATTGTTTTTTTTAGTTAAATTTAAGAGTTATTACGTTCTGCCAATGTCTATCATTCCTTTCTAAGGACAGAATATTCAACTTGGTCATCGTGAGATGACGACCCATACTAGACAAAATTTAAACTAATTCCGTTGACTTGATGGAAAACTTTTATACAATTTTCCAGCTAATTACACGTCTTACAAGTACTATTTTAACCTTTGTAGTTTAGAACGTTCTACCCTTTTGTTAATTGACGCGATGCTGCGTTTACTGACGTATTCCAGATTACTTTCGTTGTCACATTCGTGTTTATTGCTTGGGCCAGGTTGTTTGGCTTAATAGAGTTACGCCAATGTTCATACGTATTTCACGTAATTGTTATTGCTAAAGTCAAAGTGACAGACACATTAATAAATTTTTTACTTTTTCCGCAAAAATATTTAATTGTGTTTATATAAGCATTGTCACCAAGTGGTTTATGGTAATTTATTTAATCTGGTCTAGTCTCGTACACATGAAATATTTTCAACATTTTTTTATTTAAATATCAAATTTCAATTATTCTAATGCTCTTTTTGACTTTTGCTAAATATTAAAAGTCGTTGTTGTTGGGTTTTTTTGATATAGATTATATTGCGGACAGCTAACTAAAATGTCAAATCAGATTACTAAAGCGTTATAATTTGGAGATTTATCTCAAAATGTTTATGCTGCCACAGATAATATTTAATTTGACGTCAGCAACTGCATAACAACAACAATAATGTTTGAATTCTGATTTTTTTTATAATTTCAATTGCTGCTTATATTTATATGGCTTACTTTTAAGCTGATTTGATAACACAAATATAATCAATAACTATAAGTGTCTTTAGTTAAAGCGCCAATAAAATTTTAATTGCGCAATTACTATTACATAGATGTGAGTACAGACATACATATATCTTCTTCTTGACTGGCGTAGACACCGCTTACGCGGTTATAGCCGAGTCCAAAACAGCGCCACGTATCCCTCCTTCTGGCAGTTTGGCGCCAGTTGGAGATCCCAAGTGTAACCAGGTCGCTCTCCACCTGGTCCTTCCATCGGAGTGGAGGTGAAAACTTTCAGAGCTGGGGCACTTTCGTCCATTCGAACAACATGACCCAGCTAGCGTAGCCGCTGTCTTTTTATTCGCTGGATTATGTCTATGTCATCGTATACCACATACAGCTCATCGTTCCATCGTCTGCGGTATTCGCCGTTGCCAATGTTTAAGGGACTCCATAAAGGAGGATGGAGTCATATGTAGAGGAGGATGGAATCATATGTAGAAGTTCACGTAAGTGAGGAAAGTTTCTGACTGTCATTCTCTTGGGAGTGGCCAGGAACGATTCTATTACATGTGGCTCAAGCAGCTCACGACTTCCGGTCTTAGACCTGGGTAGCCAACAGACATCCGTTTGGAGGCGAGCTAAAGTGAGAAGGCGAAACTGGCTTATGCGGTTGTGCGTAGGGTTTTGGACCCACCACATAAAAACACCCCCCAATGAAAAGGAAAAAACAGCCTCGGATGAGAGACCCCAATTTTGACATACATATATGCATAAGTATAAATCAGTTTGTGAAGATAATATTATTCAAGTTCTTCCTTTTTTTACATCCTAGAGAATTACGCTTTACATATCTTTATACATAAAATTCCTCTGTACGTGTGTATGTGACTAAACTCCTCCTAAACGGCCGGACTGATTTGCATGAAATTTTTTATGTGTTTCATTTCATACTTTATTTTATATCCTAATAGCTTTAAATATCACGCAGACAACGTCTGTAGGGTCTGAGAAACTTATATATTTGTAAAAACCTTTAATCATTTTAGTTTTTTCAATGAAGCGTAACTCTCTTACAATTCACAATGCAATCTAAACAGTTGCGACAGATAACACAGCAATTAATGCAAAATGAAACTAATTATATCATTAACGGAAATTACAAAATAAATAAGACCGTTAGGTAACACAATAAACTCATAGTTATGCAATACTAAGGCAAGCTAGTTAATAACATTTATATTTAATATTTAGACAGTTGCTTTCGAGCGATATAGGTAAATAAACATAATAAAATTAAATGTATAATTAAATATCTAATTAAATGTCAATAATTGCTTACAGCCCCCTTCCCTCTTCGCGTTGTAACCAACATATTTCATTACTTTTTTACTTGTAAATTGCAAAAACCTTCAGCAAATCAAAAAAAAACATACCAGATAATGCAAATTGCAACAAATTTCATTTAATAAAAAGTAAACAGCAATGCACCCCCTTTGCTCACACACTGCAGCAACAGAACGCACTTATTACACAAATTGTAATTACAAAGTTTTTCCTCACATCATTTACAATGCTTCTACATCTCTGTGTGTGTGCTTCACACTTACGCTTGAGCGTAATTTAATTAACATGTTATTTGCATTGAATATTGTGGCGATACAATTTTTTAATTCACTAATGAACGCTTTTGTTTACCGTAAGTATTTTTTAAGAATTTTATTGAAGGGTGTATATCAACAGGGCGTATGAGTGACATTCCAAACAGTTGAAATTGAAATTGTCTTCACCGCATGTGTAAACAGATTTTCTTTATTTCTTAGAAAAAAAAATGTTGAAAAGAACAAAAAAAAAGTTAAGAAAATAAAATTAATGAGCGTAATAAGGGAATATGCAAATGTAAATAAGTTTAATTGCGAAATAATTCTTCCATCAAATTTTTTTCTTTCTAAAATATTTGTTTTACTACAATATTTCAAAATCAATAAATATGCGTTGTTTACATATATCTTGCAAGACCAAATAATCAGCTACTCGAAAGTGTTATTCCCTGCGCATATCAGCTTATCAGTGTTAAAAATCATGAATCCGCACAAAGATTTGAGTTTTAAATAGCTAGATTGTCGGCAATAATACTTAGCAGATAAAATTGGAAAATCCTAAACAATAAATAAATGCATAAATAAGAAACAAGAAATAAATATAGATAGGCATATCAGCGCAAATAAATGTGGTTATAAAAGCAATGTCTATGACAGCAATTGATAATCCGCATTTCTTATAAAACGCAATGGAACTTGTATGAGACCATAAAATCGCTTTATTTCTTAGAAAAAAAAAAATCAAAATAGCAAAAATTTAATCAGCAATAAAAGGAAAATCTGCGCGATAAGCCTCAACTAAAGCGCCAAAGCAGAAGCGCACAGTCACCGCACACACACACAAACACTAGCCAGCCTGATAATCCGCTGGTCTGTCATATAATGCCAATCAGTTGCCTAACTGATCGACTGCGCCGTTTCGGTCAATAAAAATCGGCCAAATATCGCAGCCAACCATTTCTATGGCTCATAAAATTAGTTACAATTGATTGCCCATGACTTGTGTGTGTGTGAGTGTGTGTGAACTTTAACGCTTTCAACTATCTTTCAGCTATAAAAACTATAAGCAACGATTATAAACATTACTTAAGTGTGGAAAAGTCACTGTTAAAATGTGAAAAGCGCTTATGTCGAGTTAAAAGCGTTGTGGATTATTGAATGAGATTGAAATATATTGAAAATATAACTGTAGTATGTTATTTTTTGGAACCCTATTTTGAGGTACTTAAACCAATTTTATAAGCAATTAACAATTTTATATGAAAATTCGTATTTTTCAAATTCATAAAAAAAAATAGAAAAAAAATGTTGAAAGGATAAAATAAATTTCAGGTGGAAAAACATTGTTTGACGTATTTAATACAATCATTACGTTTATCACAAGTTCAATGTGCTAATGCTAGATATTTATTACATTTATATTTACCTCAATTCACAAATGTGTACTGATATAAAGCGATGGCAAACAAACGAATCCATAATCCTGCCTTGAGTCAAGGCGATGCACAATAAATTTGAAAACAATTGGCATAAGACGGCTAAATAAATAACTAAAGCTAAATCTACGACAAATTTATGACTTTTATTTAAGTCTACGACAAAGTAGAAAGCAGTGGAGCGGAAGGAGAGGCGATTAAATTATACAAAATTCAACGATTCGCCATTTTGCACTGATTAACGGTATTCAGTTGGACATTTAAGTGCAAAACGAGCGATAAGCTAAATAACTAATCAATAGTAGAAAGCAATATCCCGTTATAAATGTTAATAGTACTAAGCTGAAATAAAAATATTCAGATTTACGATGACCTTGATTGGAAATATTTCTTTTGGTGTACTTATGTCTATTTACCTTAGAATAATGACAAAAGAAAAATTGTTGTTGTATGTTTTTAATGAAATTTAAAAATAAAAGAAGTTTACATTTCAATTATCATGCTTTATTAATAAAAATAACTCTCTACAGAGTTGCCACCTAAATTGAACATTTTTATTTTTTTACTGGGTAATAGCTTTTTCACACCAGCCAAATTAATTGATCAATTAAAATTTTGTTTGAGAAACCAGTTTTTGTCCTTCACATTGCACGCTACTCGATAACCGATCAGCTGTTATACATTTTTGTTCTTGCTTTTCATAAGAAGTTGCTAAGTTTTATCAGCTGATTGCTATATCTAGCAGCGACATCTACCGTCGTGTAGCGTGAACAACAACTCGCAGGCGAAGAACGTATATATAATTACAAAAACGGTCTTTGTCGCAGAGTCGCATTTCATTTTCAAGTCGATTAAAGTTCAATTAAAAATTAATGAAGATTTTTATTTTGTATGGCAATCGAGCGGAGTGCGGTTAATTGATCAATTAGCTTCTGTGTGAAAAGGCTATATTATGTATGTATTTATACTATAGCGACCCTATTTGATCTGATTCACACGCCATGTCACAATAAATCGTCCATCTTATTATTACAATTATAACCATTCTTAAATCGAATCAAAAATCAACATTAGACAACCAAAGATACATACAGACCAACTAATACACATTTGCGGCGACTGGCTGCCAGTTGATTGACCACGTTAAATGAATTATAGCAAGCAGCGGTTTCGCCTGTTAGAATAGTTGAACGCTTCCCTACATAAATATAATTGATTTGATTTGTGGCAAAGCGCTAGTTGTCGTCAGCGTTACGCAGTCACGTTATGGTAAAATGTCACAGGCTGCAACAAAATGCGCACACAATCAGACACACCGCAATGCAAGGCAACATGGGTTTTGAAAGATGTGGTTGACCGATTGCATATGCGAGCGGTTTTGAAGGTGACTGCATGAACTATTTCCCACCGCCATTATCTACCAGTATCTGACTCTGACGCACATAACCACGTACTTAACTACAATATATAGATTTATATGTAAGTAAAAGGTTTTTGCATTAATTCTCACCTAGATTTATTCGCATATAGTTATATAATAATGCGTCAACACATGATTTGTAACAGAATTGACACATTTTCTTACGCCACCCATTGCGTGCATGCGAAGCACGTGGACGGCGGCAACTTCATTATTACAAAAGTAATGTATTTTAATTACACCTTAAAGTAATTAACGCCACTTCAGTAGTTTGCTTTCTACAAAAGCGCCCACAAATTAGCCATGGAATGTAAACCGTTATTCATATACAAATTGTGCGTATATATGTATGTATGTAAATGGCACTATTTATGCGCGAATTGTCATGCGTGTAATGCGACTAATTGCCTATGCATATTCAAGTAATTGTCGCGGTTGTTTGCCTATAAATATTTTCCATATTTCAGTGTATGCGTGCGATAATTGGAAATTATGACGCATTAGTTGAATGGTAAGTTCAAGTGTTTTGTTACTATTCGAAATTAATATTCGAAGAAAAACTCAAACTTTTTTATTTTAATTATTAGACTTACTTCAAGATGTGAGAAGATTGAAAGTTTCATTTCCACCCAAAAATTTATAAGAAAACACGTAAGGAAAGGCTAAGTTTGGGTGCAACCGAACTTTTAAAACTCTCGCAACAAAGTTGCTAAGGGAGTATTATAGTTTTCTTTACATACCGGTTGTTTGTAACACCCAAAACTAAACGATTTAGATATAGGGTTATAGATACAAAAGTGATCAGGGTGAAGAGTGGAGTTCAAATCCGGATATCTGTCTGTCCGTCCGTCTGTGCAAGCTGTAACTTGAGTAAAAATTAAGTTATCTTGATGAAATCGGACCAGTGCCACGCCCACAAAATGGCGAAAACCGAAAACACATAAAGTTCCATAACTAAGCCATAAATTAAGCTATTGAAGTAAAATTTGGTATGAAGGATCGCACTATGAAGGGCATACGTGGATGTAATTTTTCGGGGGAGTTATATCAAGGAAACTTTTGTAGTTTTTTTTAAGGTACAACCTCCTTTCCAAAATGGAGGAAATGTTAAAAATGTTAAAAAAAAACTGTTAAAAGTTATGTTGAAATCTACTAAAAATGCTTCAATTCAGCAAGAAAAGACACCAGAAAACTTTAATTTCATCATTAAGATGGTACAGAAGGACTGCACTAAAATTGGTGTACAAAATTTTAAATGGGCGTGGCTCCGCCCACTTATGGGTCAAAACCCATGTCTGAGAAACTACTCGACCATTTCCAATGAAATTCGTTCCGTAATATTTTCCTGGCAACCCAATAATATGTTATGAAAATAGGCCAAATCGGTTCACAACCACACCTACTTCATATATACCAGAATTTTGAAGTCAATCTGAATCATTTACTTTACAATAATATCAAATATTTCTTACACAAAAACAAAAAAGAGAATGTAAATAAATCAATTAGATATTCTCACTGGTCTTTGCCTTTTTCGCTACATTTTTCTCCTTTTCACCTGTAGGCCCGTTTAGAAAAAAACATGTCCAAGGAGGTTTGTTTCTTCCTCCCTCTCAGAATGTTCCGGAAATGAGTTAGGCAAGTGTCATTAAAAAGGTAATATGCCCGACCTGTTGCAACTTTTTCTGGGTGTTTTTTTTCCACGAACTGTGAAACTTTCTCCCACATTCCTAAGATCTCCTTTATCTCTACTGCGTGTTACTACCGAACCGAATCGGACTCGTATCTCGAATTTCACTCGCAACTAAAAGCAAAAAATCACTTGCTCGTCGGCTCGTATCTCGAAAAACTCGTATGTTGGGGCACACGTATGTGTCGTGCAGAACTTTGCACAAATACTGCATTTATAGTGTGGCATCGCCCTTCTAAAAATCTCCGAAGTTGAATCATAAGTTTTCATGGCTCCATATAACGAGCATGAGGACCTCATTACTTCTAATACATTTTTTAAGGAAAATATAAGTAAGTTTCTCAAATATCTTAAAGAAATGCAGAAAATATTTTTCGTCTAATAATATGTATCCATGCCAAAAATTAGTGAAATCGTGTCATAACTTCCCCTAGCTCACATATACCTTTCATTAGGGTTTTCAAACTTTCAATGGACTTTGTACTATATAAGTGCCAAATATGTGGGTCAAATTACATGTTCTCTTAATAAAATTAAAATAAATAACTTACTAATATTCAATGTTTATGTAAAATGTACAGCAGATTGTAGATACATACCTGAAAATATAAAATGAAAAATATTAAGTTTATTAATGTTAATGTTAAATTATCAAAAATATAGTAATAATTATTTCATATGGGTAAATATTTATGGTGTAAATATAGAATATCGCACAAAGGACCAGTTCAATAACTGTAATTAAAATATAAAAAAAAAATTATAAATTATATTATATTATACTTGTGCACACAGATAAATGTGAAATGAAAATGCTTATCGCTTATCAAATAAATAACCGCTATGCATGTATATAATATACATATATACAGAAGCACAATGCGTATTGCTCCTGCTGCAAAAATAATTATTTATTGCTTTGTGGCATATAACATTGCACGCAACGCTGGCTGCCACATAATTCAATAAAGTCGGCAACACGCAACATTGCTTGCCAAAAGGAAAGCCACTGAGCACATATCAAATGAAAGCAATGCGCGTACACAAATAAATATCAACAAACAACAAGCAACAACAAAAAATGCTTGTATATGTATAAACATACACACTCACACACACACATGTGTGCATAGAGAATTGTTTTGGGTTTTACTCGTTTTTTTTTGCAATTTATTTATGCTTTGCTTCATAATTTTTATTTGCTGCCAAATAATGCCACTGGAGTGCATATCCTTTTTACGAATGATTGCATCATTGCACTGCGATATTTAGTTGTTACCATATTGCTTGCAGTAAGTAAACAAGCACACAAATAAGCAAATAACGGTAAAAAAGTATGCACACATTGGTGATGTTGGTAAGCGTTTGATTGTCGGAGCAGCTGGTTGCCAACAAATTTCGCGTACGTTGCTCTTTTAGACTTTGAAGGACAATGCAGGCGACTGCTTGCACGGGACCACATTTTCTTGCAAGCCTTTGGCTTCAATTTCTCAAGCTCATATGTTATTTCGGTACCATAGTACGCATGTAAATGTCATTGTGATTTAAAGTTTATTCATTTTAAATATAATTTTGCTTGCATTTACCATAAAAAATCGCATCTTACAAAATTTGAGAGCATAATGTTAGAGGGCCACTGTTACTATACATATATTCTAAAGACGATAGTCTGTTGCTTTAAAATCCACTATGGTTTACATGTATTTCACCAAAATTTTTATTAAAAACAAGTAAGGAAGGGCTAAGTTCGGGTGTAACCGAACATTTTATACTCTCGCAATTTATTTATTTAACTTTATTTATATTATATAATACACAATTTGACCCACATATTCGTCATATATATTGTATAAAGTCCATTGAAAATTGGAAACCATAATATTAGGTTAGAAGCACCGAGGCCCTCGTGTTCGATATATGGGGCCTTAAAAACCTATGGTCCGATTTCGGCGATTTTTAGAATGGGGCTGCCACACTATTAACATAGTATTTGTGCAAAGTTCTGCACCGATATCTTCACTAGTACTAACTTTATATATTGTAAAGTAAACGATTCAGACCGTCTTCAAAGTTCTGGTATATAGGAAGTAGGCGTGGTTGTGAAGCGATTTGGCCTATTTTCACAACATATCATTGGGATGTAAGAAAACTATTACAAACCAAGTTTCATTGAAATCGGTCGAGTAGTTCCTGAGCTATGGTTTTTGACCCATAAGTGGGCGACGCCACGCCCGTTTTCCATTTTGTAAAAAAATCTGAGTGTAGCTTCCATCTGCCAATTCTTATGTGAAATTTAGTGTTACTGACGTTTTTGGTTAGTGAGTTAACCCACTTTTAGTAATTTTCAACCTAACCTTTGTATGGGAGGGGGGCGTGGCTAAAAAAAACGACTGCAGAAAGTTTGGTTTATATAGCTCTATTGGTTTGCGAGATATATACAAAAAACCTATTTGGGGGCGGGGCCACGCCCACTTCCCCAAAAAAATTACATCCAAATATGCCCCTTCATAGTGCGATCCTTCATACCAAATTTTATTTCCATAGCTTTATTTATGGCTTAGTTATGGCACTTTATGTGTTTTCGGTTTTCGCCATTTTGTGGGCGTGGCAGTGGTCCGATTTTGGTCAACCTTCCTATGGTGCCAAGAAATAAGTGTGCCAAGTTTCATCAAGATATCTTAATTTTTACTCAAGTTACAGCACAGACGGACGGACGAACGGACAGACAGACATTCGGATTTGAACTCCACTCTTCACCCTGATCACTTTGGTATATATAACCCTATATCTAACTCGTTTAGTTTTGGGTGTTACAAACAACCGTTATGTGAACAAAACTATAATACTATATACAGTCAGAATTGGCCCTGATGAGGATGGATGATAAGATGTAATAGCGAACTTGACCAACTAATTCAAGGCGAAAATGTGGTGCGATTTATTAAAACGCAACGAATAAGATGGCTAGGACATATTACAAGAATGGATGATTCAAGAGTTCAGAAGAAGGTAATGGACGCGAAAGCATTCATCGGCAAAGCAAGAGGAAGATCAAGATCAAGAAGAAAGGACCAATTAAGTGAAATTCGGAACAAACCCCGACTGAAAAACTGGGGCGAAGCCGTAAAAAACAGTGAAGCTTGGATATATATATATATATATATATATATTTGGCGTAGGAACCGCTTTAAGCGATTATAGCCGAATCCACCAGAGCGCGCCACTCATTCCTCCGTTTTGCTTTTTGGCGCCAACTGGAAACACCAGTGAAGCCAAGTCACTTTGCACTTGGTTTTTCCATCGAAGTGGAGGTCGTCCTCTTCCGCGGCTTCCTCCTGTGGGTACTGCATCGAATACTTTCAGAGCTGGAGTGTTTTCTTCCATTCGTACAACATGACCTAGCCAGCGTAGCCGCTGTCTTTTTATTCGCTGAACTATGTCAATGTCGTCGTATAAATCGTACAGCTCATCGTTCCATCGTCTGCGGTATTCGCCGTTGCCAATGACATTGACATTGTTGGTGTTGCTAATGCTGGTTCCCAGATAAACGAAATTATCTACAACTTCAAAGTTATGACTGTCAACAGTGACGTGGGAGCCAAGACGCAAGTGCGCTGACTGTTTGTTTGATGACAGGAGATATTTCGTCTTGTCCTCATTCACCACCAGACCCATACGCTTCGCTTCCTTATCTAGTCTGGAAAACGCAGAACAAACGGCGCGGTTGTTGCTTCCGATGATATCAATATCATCGGCATACGCCAGGAGCTGAACACTCTTGTAGAAGCTTGGATATAGCATTATTATTATATTATAATTATTATTATTTATATAGAAATATAAGCAAATAGGAGTAGCAGTAATCAAATCAAAATAATTTTTTTTCTATTATATTTAACGGGTGTTTTTAAGACGTGAGGAAATACTTTATTCGGTGTATTTTTGTCAACTGTTACTGGATTTATACTGTTTGGTTTGTCATTTCATAATGCACGAACTTACATACAAAACCCTATTGCTGCAAGAAGTGGTAGAAAATTGGGGCCAGCAGCGACGGTTGCTTGAACGAAATCATTTTGAAAACATAATGGCAAACCCTTATTTTTATAATTTTATAATTTCGATTTCGATAAATCGATTTTTTTATTTGCTTATTCGTTAGTTTACATTTTCAAAACTATCATATGAAAGCGGTAAGGTCGTATCTTGAATAGTTTTTGAATGGCAGCGTTCTTAGGAGCGACCGCTCGCAGGTATAAATCTTTATAGTTGATACATTAAACGCGTTTTTCTCGAAACGATTTTTATCAAAATTGCTGACATCATCGACTTCATTTTGATCGGTTGAAAATGGTTAATTTGCCATTAAAAAACTACTATTTTTTACATAAAAAACGACAATATTTTTCAGAACAACGCCATTTTGTTTTTAGTTTTGATATTTTTCAAAAATCTTAGGTCATTATATAGGAAATACCTTCAACTATAATAAAGTTTTTGAATTTTTTTGTTTCAGCTACTCATTCGTTCGACCGGAATTTGGCAGTTGGGGAACTTCTTTTGGCACCTCCGAAGACAGCACATAACTCCGTTCTTTTTCAATATTTTTGTAAAAAAAATTTAAAATATATAAATTATTACAAATATTAAAATTATGTCCAAAAAAAACATTCGATGGAGTAACATTGAATTACATCCCTTTTATTTAGACTTGAAAACCACATATCTAAAAAAGCATCCCTTACCTATACTATAGCACAACAATTTAAAAATATATTAAACGTTAAATTAAAATTCTCTTATAAAAAAACCTCAAAACAGCTTGCTTTTTACGCGGAAATATTATATTGCAACGAAACCAATAAAATATATGTATAACCGCAAATGATATTAAATTCCATCCAAAATATTGGATTAAAATTTCCAATATGAAATTTATTAAAATCGCGCAAATCCACATACGTTTACAAGCCTTTTCAACCAAATATTTATGCCTTATGCTCTTTTTAGCGGAAAATACTTTTTCACAAGAAATTCCCCACTTTTTCCTATATATTTTATGTGCTTCAAAAAACTATTACCGTTGAATAGGATGTAAGTACATATATAAGTAAGTATTATTAAAAACAGTACAAACGTCAGCAAGCAAATATACATACATACATACATATGTATATGCCATTATTTGCCATAAAATGCGACAAAAACGCACATTTACATAAAAACTTTGCAAACTTGCTTGAGTGCAAATTAGTGTGAGAGCATACTAAAAGTGTAGTGAGCAAGAAATGAAATGAATATTGTCGGAAAATAATTTTTAATTGAATTTGCGCATTGCTGTTTAGTTTTTGTTGTACTTTCTTCTTCAAAGCAATGCAGCAGTGCTTTCTGCTTTCTTACCCCTTGGGCAATGCAACTTTTCGACTACTTTTACTTAGCGGTCGAACGGCTAGTGGCGTTGGGGTAATGCGGCGAAAATCTATTGCAAACACAACTACAACTACAACTATAACTACAACCATAGTGCCAGCTGCAGGCGACGACAATGCGTGCGAAATTGCCAACAATTTGCAACTGCTGCAAATAATGCAATTGACCCCAATTGACGTTGGTCAAAGCGTTGATGTTGCTGCTAATAATTGCGAAGATGATAACAGAGTTGCAGTCGATGTTGGAGAGTAGAGTAAAGCAACGAAGTTGTACGCATGCCACTTGCTGCTGCAGTAAGCGCCGCAGAGAATAAACTTGTATGTGAGTGCGTAAGTATTGAGGTTGGTGGTGAACGAAGTCAAATAGTTTGCCATGAATATTCGCACCAGCTGATTTGACAATGAAGTTCGCCCCGACTGAGTGTACAGCTGCACTCGGCCATTGGAAAAGGACAAAAGTCAAGAATTCAAGAAATCAAGTTTCGGTCACTTAACTAACTGCCACAGCAGTTGTGTTGTTGTTGCTTCTTCCATTCTTCCGTTTCTTTTACTCTAAGCAGTAGTGCAACAATGCAGAATTGGGTTAATTGTGGGGTAGTTATGGGTTAAATTAAATTAAAATAAGCGCAAAGGGGAGAGAGAAGTAATGGAAGCCGAAAACTTTTGAATACCGGAAAGTTTCAAAAGGTTATTAAAATGGCTTGCTTGCGAAATGACCCGGTCAAACAGCCATTTTGTTGAAGTTTGATGCATGCCTTTTAATAATGCAAGAAAATGTAAGCAAATATTTTGAAAATTATAAAAAGTGAAACCTAAATTGCTGCTGTCAATGAAAAGCAATTCAGTGGAACTTTGGGAAAGTTGAAAAGGAATAAAAATTGTTCGATAACTAACTAAACGTTTCAAGTGTGTTGTGAGAAACGGCTGGGAGCTGGTAATAGCAATAGAGAACATATTTATATTATAGAGAACACACTAATCTTGACTGTTCTTTATAGAAGTATATAGAAGCAACAACTGCAGATACAGTCGAAACGAAGCAATACGAACACACAACCCGACAATGAAGAAGTCACGAATGGCACGACTATAAAGTAAGAAAGCTGCAGGTGAGGATGAAATACCAAGCGAGCTATTCTAATACAGCGAGCTATTCTAAACTTATAGAGGTACCGTTATTCATGTAGTGTTTCGAACGGGCTCCAACATGCGAAAGAGAAAGCTTTCAAACTCTGTATCATAAAAAAATTTGAATTTTAAAAATAAAATCTTTATATTTTGGGAGTGTACTGTTAAATGCCAACATTCGCTGTTTCAATCGAAGTTTAAAACTTAGGCTGTTGTGATTAGGAGCATATCAACACTCTTTCAACAGTATTTATTTTGTGCGAACCTTTTAAGGAACCTTTCAATGATGTAGATTATACTTTTCATTCGGTCAAACCACTTAAAATCACTCACACACATACACACAAATGCATTTATGAATGTGCAAAGGACCTTACTCAAAAATAATGAAATCAAGCTCATAATCAAATGTTACTGTAACTGGATGAGCTGCAAATTCCCCTACTCTACATATATAGATATATACTGGCCCACATTATAGCAACTGGGTTCAATATAATCAATGACAAACCGTATATTTTTGCAATCAACTTTTTCTCTCTCACACTCTCTCTCCATCTCTTCGCTAAAATATACACCACATAAAAGCCCGTTGAGGTACTCCGTTGCGGTACCCCGTTGGGGAAAAGGTCTAACATGGGTTGCATTTGGGTCGCCTGCGGCTATGAAAAGGTGCATTTGCGGTTGCCAAAAGGTCAGTCGTTTATGGTAAAGGATAAAGTGATGCACAAGTTATGGCAACAAGACAAGGTAAGGGCACAAGCAGCGGTCAAATGCACTGGGATATTTGTATAAATTTTATAGTTTTGGGTTGGTTGGACATTTATTAATACACAGGGTAAAACAGGTTTCCGACGCTTCGGGCATAAAACAGTACTGTTAACTGTTTTAGGTACTCGTGGTTGCATAAGCATACCGGCGGTTGAATAAATCTGTGTGTGTGTGGATAAAAATATGTCGGGAAAGATGTGTAAAAAGAATTGTGACATACAAAACGCTCGTAGCCCTTTCGAAAATGTTTAAAAAATGCAAAACGGTGGAGAATGTTGCATAGCCGAAACTTTACAAAGCTTCCAATTGTGCATACAACGAACATTTAGGGCACTTTGGTAACATTTTCATATTTAGTAGCCTACTTTTTGACACTTTTCGAATAGCTAATAAAAGTTTTGCAATAAAAATGTGAAAAATTACAATAATTTTAGGGTACGAGTGTATTGGTATAAACCCAAAAAAGTGCTTTTGCTTAATACATTAAACTGAACTCTCGGCTATTTTAAGCGTCGACCCAACACATTTAATAAATGTGTATATGATAATATGTGTTTTTTTCACAATAGATAACAAATATTTTGGGTATGCCATTGATGAGCACGCAATGTGTATGAAATGTGTTGTGAAAATGACAAGAAAATTATTTTTCGTTGCCCAAATTTCCACACTTCAAACAGCTATCATTCAACTGGTATTATTTTTTCGACACCATCACGCAACGACAGTTTGTCACTCCAAGTATTAATCAATCACCCGAACCAGGCTCCAGTCGCCACACAAGCACACTAGTACTCGGTGGTCGACGGCATGTTCGGGAAGGAAAGAGTTGCTAATCGTTGGCGAAAAGCCGACAAAAATTGGTCTTCTTGGTGAAAGGAAAGGCAGAATGTGTGCGAATTGACTTGAAATAAGTGAGACAGATAGGCGTGAAAAGGTCACACAGTCTGCTGGTCACGCACAAACACCCACATACACCCATACACCCATACAAATATTCACACATAAATGAAATGTAATAAAAATCACGCTTCGCAATCGGAAAATGAATTGGTGACCCATGCGCCATCTAGTCAAGACAAATTGTTGCGAAGCGTGTGAAGGGAATTATGTACGTGTGGCGTCACCAGCTGTGTGGCACAGTAGACAAGCATTCAAAAGCTCAGTTAAGCTTAAAGCTGATTTTCTTATAGTTCTAATACATAAACTTCCCTAACGATATGAGATTAGTTTGAAGACATTTGCTCCCAAAAAAGGAGTCAATTACTGCTGGACACACTTTTGACGAGTTTGAATTGGTATTGACCTATCTCTGAAAATGTATAATAACGAGTTAATAGAAAGCCTGAGTAATGCCGAATTGTATTGCCCAGAGAATCATATATTTCCTTAGAATACTTTCACTAACAAAAAAACGTACAAAAATCTTTAAATTTCGTATACGTTGACTCACAAAGACTACATTTATTTTATGATATTTCTTTTATTTTGAAAAAATTAGTAAGTTTTTTCGTATAAGCCGACCACTGTAAACTTTCATAACCAACGGAGCCAATGTAAATAACCACATGTCCGAGTGGAGATGGGCGGGATTGTGCTGAAACCAAATCTAATAAAGTAATGCAAATCAAATCAAAAATATGCAAGCTGAACACAAATTCCAATAAACAAAACATAGCGAAAGGAAAACCCAAGAAAAAATGAAAACATATAAACAGCAAACACACTTAAAGGCCACAAACAGCAACAATTTGGCATACACTCGCATAAAAAAGCAATAAAATCACAGATCCACGCAAAGAAAGGGTAATAGATATATGGAGAGTAATGGCAAGACCACACATGTTTATATATGTAAGTAAGTATGTCTAACTTTCAGTATACCGTTAATATGCGAGGATATACATAATGCTGAACAAGGACATAAGTATGAACAAGAAGCAGCGCACAACCACAAAAAGAAAGAAATCAACTGGAAATGTTCAAGTGGAGAAATCAGTAACAGCCGTTAATGAAAGTGTAAGTGCCGAAATGAGTAAATTTCCACGAAGCTGTCATAAAAACGGCCTCGAATTTCCTCGAATTCCGAGACATGGCGTATGAAGTGCAATAACCAACTGTATATGACCAACCACTCGGAAACCCAGTGTCCTCGAATTGTTGACAGGCGGCTGCAAAGTGCCTGAAAAGGGTACGCAAAACGTTTATTTATAGTGCCATGATACTCCAGCCGGCACTTGGGCTTGAAGAGCCATAAGTAAAGTGTGGCAACAGTGTGGCCGTTGTATATGGTCGTCAACGATAAATAAACAATTCATCATAAATACCCGCACAGAATATGTAGGGAAGAAAAGTGAAATAATTTTTATGAAAATGATAATCGAAAATTACGAGAAATATATATATTTTTAATATTCTTATTAAATTTTCATATTTGGTTGTGTTAACTTTAATGCTAGCGCTGATAACGATTTATTTATTAATGTTCGAAAATCTTTTTGGCTCAAAGAAATATATCCTAAAAAATGTTGCCTACATTTCGGAGCGCGCGGAGATTTATAGAGAGCAAGAAATCGAGCGCCAATGCTACTTTTACACAAGTTGAGGTTGATTTGATAAAGTAATATGAGTTAATATTAAATCTTAACAAGTAAGGAAGGGCTAAGTTCGGGTGTAACCGAACATTTTATACTCTCGCAATTTATTGATGTAATTTTATAAAGATAACACAAGTCGACCCACATATTTGGTATAAAGTTCAATAGAATAACGAAAATCATCATAAATAGTATATGGGGACTGAGGTAATTCCTAAACCGATTTCACTCGTTTTCACCACCAAGATACAATATATCGAAGACTATACGCTCACTTAATTTAATATTACTTATAATTAGGTATATGGGATCTGGGGGAAATTATGACCCGATTTTTACCATTTCAGGTACAGAGAGAAACTGTTATAAGAAAAAAATTCAGAGGGAATGAATTACATTAAAATATCTGAGGGATTTACCTACATTTTCGGTGAAAAATTACCCTTAGACACTGAGTTCTTCATGTTTGATATCAGGGGCCTTGAAAAGTCATGGTTCAATTTTGACAATTTTTCCACAAGTGATGTCACAGCTCAAATACAGTATTTGTGTAAAGTTTTATTTCGCTATCTTTATGGGTTCCTTATGTATACATTATAAAGTGAACGAATCGGAAGGATTCAAAATTGAGTTTCTGTCGAGTAGTTCTTGAGATATGGTTTTTGACCCATATGTAGGCGTCGCCACGCCCATTTTACATTTTGTAAAAAAATCTCAGTGCAGCTTCCTTCTGCCATTTCTTATGTAGAATTTCGTGTTTCTGACGTTTCTCGTTAGTGAGTTAACGCACTTTTAGTCAGTTTCAACCTAACCTTTGTATGGGAGGTAGGCGTGGTTATTATCCGATTTCTTTCATTTTTGGACTGTATAAGGAAACGGCTAAAAGAAACGACTTCATAGAATCTTAATATAGCTTAATATAGCTTTATTGGTTTGCAAGATATATACAAAAAACCTATTTGGGGGCGGGGTCACGCCCACTTTTCCAAAAAAATTACATTCAAATGATCCTATGTTCCAAATTTTATTTTCATAACTTTATTTATGCTCTTTATGTGTTTTTGGTTATAGCCATTTTGTGGGCGTGGCAGTGGTCCGTTTCCGCCCGTCTTTCATTAAGATATCTCAATTTTTACTCAAGTTATCGCTTGCATGGACGGACAGACGGACGGACGGACAGACAGACATTCGGATTTGAACTTTACTCGTCACCCTGATCACTTTGGTATATATAACCCTACATCTAACTCGTTTAGTTTTAGGACTTACAAACAACCGTTATATGGACAAAACTATAATACTCTCTTAGCAACTTTTGTTGCGAGAGTATAAAAATGTTGCCTACATTTCAGAGCGCACAAATGCGGAGATTTATAGAGAGCAAGAAATCGAGCGCCAATGCTACTTTTACACAAGTTGAGGTTGATTTGATAAAGTAATATGAATTAATATTAAATCTTAAAAAATATGAACGAATTTGTTCTAGAAAATTTTAATTTTTTATGAATAATTTCTGATAAATTTCTAAAATTTAGACTCCTGCAATTTAAGAGGAACTTATCACTAAAAGAACTGTCAATAATATTTTATCACATGCAGTAATTTATAAGTGTTTATCTATATTTTCCCGCAGCCAGTTATGCACCAACCATATGTAATGCGTTTAAACGCCTCAATGTATGCTACCTGAAATTATTTGCGGCAGCTAGAATTTATCGATACAACGTGCCGCGCATGATAAGCAGCTTTGATAAGCAACGAATGTAAGATAAAAGAAAAGTTAGGCATTTAAATGTGAAATAAAGATGCTTACGCGCACACGCATAGCTCCACATACATACAAGTATGTCAAATGCCAGGTATTAAGGAAAAAGATTACCAAGGCAACCGGAGTTTCAACATTACCAGCGACAATTTCATTGCCATGCGACAACTTTATCAATACGAAAAAATGCAAAAAAAACGTAAAAATAAATAGCAGCGCTAAGCATTTATATTTCCTGCATTTATAACACAGTCACAAGCTGGCATTTAACGAATGAAAAATTTAAAAGCATCTCTTTACGCAGTGTACAACACAAAGTCATTAGTAACATACTTCAAGGCGCCGAAGAGCTATTTGCATATTAAGCTGTTGTATTTTGTTTTTGTTTTCTCTTTTGTAGCAGCATTTTTGTGCGCACATACGTTGGTTGCCTGTGCACTTTCTTTCGCTTCAAAGTCATTTATTTCGTTCTTAGTAAGACAACGTTGCGTGTCTAAGTATTCAGCTTTGACTTCAGCTGGCTCGATTAGCTACGCCTTCGTTTATTTGTTTACGTTACGTGCATGTAATGCACTAGTACCTTACTCTTTGTTGCTGTAATTTGTTTGTTGCTTACCGGCTTTTACCATGGACTTGATTTGCTGCTCGTGCTTTTATTGCTTATCTTTTTGCATCTTCAATTTTCAGTTAAGCGAACGTGTGGCAATCGTATGCATGTGACATGAATTTTAGTAGACGAAAATTTAACCAATGGTACATTTTTATTGATGGCAAAGTTGTTAAATAACTTTTTGATGATGAGCAGAAGTTGATTGTATTTTCACGATGTGCTCGATAAAAAGCTCACAATAAAAGAGTACGATAAGCAAGGCATTTCAAAAGGCGTTTAAAAGTTTTCCACAAGCTCAAAATTTGCGCAGACTTACTGCAATTTATTTTTATTGCGTCGCTTATTAATACTTGGCTTTGATCACTTAATTCTGGAAATTAAAGCAAATGTACTTGATTTTGCTACAAGAGCTTAAATTGATCGATTATCTATAATAATTTAAATCTACAACATTAAGTTAGTGTGCGTGTGCACGTTCAGTACTTATTATCTCTGTTGTAGTGCCTCTGCGGGATTCTAATAACACTTGAGCTATCGCAAAGTATTTCAAGCGCAATTGTGTCTCTCTAGCACAGCTGTACGCTCTTTGCCTTGCCCTTAACGCTCTTTCAATTTAGTTTGCCTCGCGTTTTCACTGCCACGGCCATGGAATTTTATTGTTTCTTCGTATATTTCTGTAAATATTTATTTATCGATTCACACTTACATGATTACGTTCTTACGAATACATATGAGTGTATGTAAGCACAGTGCGTTTGAAAAAAAAATGCTTACTTGAGAACAAGTGGTTACTGATAATATACATTGCCGTACTCTCGCGGTATTTTTAATTTTAGATATAAATTTTGATGCGCTGTGTTTCATCACATAAAACTCTTACTTTTCGCTTCGCTCTTAACTTGAAATACCTTTAGTGATTTATTGTAAAAGCGAATACTTTTTACAGTTTTTCATTATCTTTCATTTGGATCTACCTCAGAAAAACTCACTCCATCTTTTAGATTATTTGCATGGAACAAGCCTACCCAATCTCAACTTGGAAATAGTCCATAGAGGAGACTTAAGGGTAAAAGCAATCGCAGCTCGTGTACATCTCAGTTGAAAACAACGGTATAAAAGAAAAGTTATCGCCTAAAAAAGATTCAATCAAGTCAGAGCCAAAGTTTATATTGAGGCCTTACAGCATTAAATAAGTGCTCCGAAAGAAGCACAAAGAAGGAAGAAACCTAAATGAGATGAAAATCTTAAGTTTTGAGATCTCACAATGTAGGCACGTTGTTTAAATCGCAATTACTCGGAAGGTTCTATAATCTTAAATATTAGGTTAGTAAAAGAAGGCAACATCAGATGAGACGACACTAGGAGTTTTCGAGAGGAAAATTTTGCGCAAGATTTATGGTCCTCAGAACATTGGCAACGGCGAATACCGCAGACGATGGAACGATGAGCTGTACGAGTTATACGACGACATTGACATAGTTCAGCGAATAAAAAGACAGCGGCTACGCTGGCTAGGTCATGTTGTCCGAATGGACGAAAACACTCCAGCCCTGAAAGTGTTCGATGCAGTACCCGCCGGAGGAAGCCGAGGAAGGGGAAGGCCTCCACTCCGTTGGAGGGACCAGGTGGAGAGCGACCTGGTTACACTTGGGATCTCCAACTGGCGCCGAACTGCAAAGGAGAGAGACAGGTGGCGCACTATCGTCGATTCGGCTATAACCGGCTAAACGGTTGCAACGCCAATCACATACATACAAAAGAAGGCAATAAAAGCACTCAATTATCACTGCCGCGGCCTTAACGCTTTTCGAAATGTATAATAGAGACGAAGTAATTTCATATTTTTTGCATCCACTGTCTTTATATACACTTGTTTGTAGATTGCCGGAGAAGTGTGAAAATATCCTAGAGCGTCTTTCCGCAGCTACACAGCTAAGCTCTGCAACAAAAGTAAGTACACAAATCAAGCGGAAAATTCAATAAATATCCGTTGCTTTGCACTGCAACATTCTGCCATGTATATCTACATTCTTCATATATCTGAAACCACAAGCCATACATTCTATTTTTTTGTTTTACGCCCGCTCTCTCGCCGCCCGCTTTTCGGCAAACACTTGCATTTCTTTCACAAGTTGTTGCTGTTGTTTTTAGCACTTATTCTGCTGTGGTAGGTGTGTGATAGAGTTCGTATTTTTCCCAATTTTATTTACTCGGCCCCGGCGTTTAGTTTTTATTTACTTGTGAAATGACCATAATTTACTGGCAAGAGAAAGGGAAATTTTTATGGGATTTTCTTTGCCGCTTTGCTGCAATTCCATGTGGTTTGTTTGGTGTTTTCATTTGTTGCCCTGTTCCTTCGCAAGTATTTTATTACCATTTTTGTTGTATTTATTTGGTGTGTGTATGCAGTAGGAGCGACACCACAAATAAATTGTCCGCAAGGTGGACGTGTACGTTTTATAAGCATAAATTCGCTACCGAATATTGCTGATGTCCATCTGAATGTTGCGGTGTGCTCGAGTGCCTTCAAGCTCTGTTTTACGCAATTTTATTTATTTTTGCATTTATTCTAATGCTTAACTTTAATTTTTTTGTTGTAACGAATTTTGTGATACGCAATCTGTCGTCGGTACGCGCGTAACTAAGTATTAGCGTGTATAGGCCTGGCTGTGTAAGTGCTGCATACTAATTATCTTGATAGAGTGGATCTAATTATGTTTAATGGCCGATATTAATTGCGGGAAGTGTCCAATTCATGAATCATTTCACGCCCTAATTTGCATACGAAAATTTCTGCAGTTCACTGTGTTGTTTTAGTTGTATGTATGTATGAATGTATAAAAATTAGCAGCAATTACTTGCAGCTTATGTAAATTTGAAGAAAGTTCAGAATTTGCATAAAACACTTTTTACTATACGAAGTCGATGTTGGTATCTCAAAAGAAGTGGGGAGTGGGAAGTGGCTAGGTTGGAAAAAATAGCTACATAATGTAAAATTTTTTATGGATAATCCGAAGATCAGCAATAATAAAATCCACTACCGTGTCTTAGAGAATTGAGACAATAAAATCTGACAAGCAATCTTAAAATGTTCATATCTTGAAGCCTATGAGACACTGTCTGTCAAGTTTGCCCGTACACCAATATCCAATTTTATCAGTTGTGCCACTCAAATTGACATTTAAAAATTTCAACCGAACATCCAATGAGTTGGCTATCTCTAAGGATCGTTCATTAAACATATTTCTACTAATATATTGTCAAAAATGTACTTTTAATAAAGTGTTACAAAGTTATTAACTCCTTTTCCACAACAAAATGTCTCTCCTTAAGTTCAAATACGAAAGTCTAATCACAGAATGCCTTTGAAGACGTTTCACTTGTACTAGTACCGTATACTGTAGCGTTGGTATGTGTTATTTACAACTGGTCTACAACTTTGCTTCCGCTTTGTATCCGAAAGCATCCGATGAACCTCAGCCGCACTTTTCTTGGAATTAAAAAAAAAGAAAAATTTCCCGCAAATGTCGAGAATTCGGCTCAAAAAGTGACATTTTCAGTTGAGAATAAGTTTGGGATGCAAACAGATCTCTACAGTTGGGTTAATGTTGACACAAATGTCCAAGATCGATATAAAACGATTTAATCGATTTAATCTACCAGTGTTTGACCCTAGAGACATTCCCGCAAATGTCGAGAATTCGGCTCAAAAAGTCACATTTTCAATTGAGAATAAGTTTGGGATGCAAGCAGATCTCTACAAATATTTTGTTGGGTTAATGTTGACACAAATGTCCAATCCGATTTAATCGATTTAATCGACCAGTGCTTGACCCTAGAGACATTTCCGCAAATGTCGAAAATTCGGCTCAAAAAGTCACATTTTCTGTTGAGAATGGGTTAATGTTGACACAAATGTCCAAGATCGATATAAAAAAATCGATTTAATCGACCAGTGCTTGACCCTAGAGACATCTATTGGAAAACGGTGGAAGCAAAGTTGTACACCTATAGTAAAATACATTTTTTAACCATTCAACTGCAACCTTTTCTAAAATCCCGTATTTATTCCAAAGCATCCCAACATTAATTCAGTTCACCGCACCAACATTCCCAAGCCAAAAGCCAACTAAGAGCATCCTTTACAATAACTTACCATAATTTTTCGGAAAGGCCGCAATACATTTAAGAGCTGTGAACATTTTTCGCAAAACAAACATTCCCACACACCTTTCTAGAGATCACATGTTGTCTGATAGCAAATTTTCAAACGAAAATCTCTGCGCTCTTTATGTGCTTACAATTCAAACTATGTGTGTTTACGTATTTGTAGTTGTGTAAAATAAAATCTTTTGGGCAATCCTTTTCCCTATTTTTTTCCAGGCACAGACAATGCAAAAATAAATTCCCGTATGGATATCGTGAGTGGCGGTGAAAAACGGAAAAAATACGCGTAACGCATAGCAAACGAAACCTTTTAACGAAAGATTGCAAGAAAAAAAGAGAAAACTAACGGCAAATAAAAAATGCCTCAACCACCCACCTTGAACAAAACACGTAGTGGCACAGACCACCAAAACCCAGTAACAAGCCTCAAACGCGTAAACACCAATATCAGTTAAACAAGAAGATCCTCCACAAAGGACATGGTAAAATGTGTATAAGCGTGTGTGTGTGCAGCAGAAACCGAGAGAAAGCAGATAACACTTTGGGCGCTGAGGAATGCCTATAGGCGCAGAGGTCAGCACGGTTGCATTGGAAATTTCAAACACGCACACGAGCGTAAATTTCAAAAAAAAAACAGAGATACGAACAAACGTTTACAGATAAATAAACTGGCTGAGATGAAACCGATTTCTATGCAACCTTTGTCGGTATAATTGAGGCCTTTTTTATTTAGCGTTCGCATTAAATTCCATTTTTTATTTGCATCAAATTTCTATAATTAAATTTTTTATTGTAAATTGTCTGTCGTACTTCGCGAAGTTTGTTGACAACTCCTAACAGCCGCAAGATTACTACTGTATAATGCTCTGAGGGACTAGACAAGAATTTTTATACTCTCGCAACAAAAGTTGCTAAGAGAGTATAATAGTTTTGTTCACATAACGGTTGTTTGTAACACCCAAAACTAAATGAGTTAGATATAGGGTTATATATACCAAAGTGATCAGGATGAAGAGTGGAGTACAAATCCGAATGTCTGTCTGTCTGTCAAAATGGCGAAAACCGAAAACACATAAAGTGCCATAACTAAGCCATAAATAAAGCTATGCAAATAAAATTTGGTATAAAGGATTGCACTATGAAGGGGCATATTTGGATGTAATTTTTTTGGGGAAGTGGGCGTGGCCCCGCCCCCTACGAAGTTTTTTGTACATATCTCGCAAACCAATAGAGCTTTATAAACCAAACATTCTGCAGTCGTTTTTTTTAGCCACTTCCTAATACAGTCCAAAAATGAAAGAAATCGGATCATAACCACGCCCACCTCCCATACAAAAGTTAGGTTGAAAATTACTAAAAGTGGGTTAACTCACTAACGAAACGTCGGAAACACTAAATTTCACTTAAGAAGTGGCAGATGAAAGCTGCACTCAGATTTTTTTACAAAATGGAAAATAGGCATGGCGTCGCCCACTTATGGGTCAAAAACCATATCTCAGGAACTACTACACCGATTTCAATGAAACTTGGTTTGTAATAGTTTCTTTACATCCCAATGATATGTTGTGAAAATAGGCCAAATCGCTTCACAACCACGCCTACTTCCTATATACTAGAACTTTGAAGACTATCTGAATCGTTTACTTTACAATATATAAAGTAAGCACTAGTGAAGATATAGGTGCAGAACTTTGCATAAATACTGTGTTAATAGTGTGGCAGCCCCATTCTAAAAATCGCCGAAATCGGACCATAGGTTTTTAAGGCCCCATATATCGAACACGAGGACCTCGGTGCTTCTAACCTAATATTATGGTTTCCAACTTTCAATGGACTTTATACAATATATATGACGAATATGTGGGTCAATTGTGTATTAAATAAAGTTAAATAAATAAATTGCGAGAGTATAAAATGTTCGGTTACACCCGAACTTAGCCCTTCCTTACTTGTTCTAAGATAATTTTCTTAAGGATCTCTAAATTCTACTCTATGTACAAGTATTATGTATTAAGTTATCATAAGTTTTCCAAATCACATAAAAACATCGAAATATCTTAAAACATTTTTTATATGTCCATAATACGCCTCTTGCTTGGATCTCACCTTTACATTGCGAAAATAGCCGCTTCAATATATTGAAAGTAAATATTTCAAGGTAATGGTAATTTTCCATAAATTATCTCTTCATTATGGAAAAGAAGCCGATAAAACAAAATTAAAACAAAATATTTTAGCAAAACCTGTTGGACGAGTTGCCATGGCGACGATTTGAAAGTCGTAAATCTGTCATTGGAACGCGCGCATAAACCTGATCTTCATAAGCTACGTGAGCGCTATGATAGCGTCACTGTTTGAAGGGGCTCGTCTCTGTTGTTGAAAATGATAAGTTATTCTGAAGTGTGTGATTGACTGAATTTCGAAATATAAATTACATTTACTTTAATTTTATAATAAGCTATAATAAGTTGGCAGAGGGTAGTGATTACGAGTGAGAGAGACAAAGTGAGAATCTGATTTTTTTACATTGCAAAAAGGAAATAAAATCGTAAATAAAAAAAAATTAAATATATAAAGCGACGTTTTATATTACATTTCTGGCTTAAACATGCTTTCCAAACATTTACTAACTACCAAACACGCGCAAATGTGGCTTTCCAGGCAAGGCATTCAACGTCATTGACCACATTAGCGGCGCCCTGCAGAGAGCCGGCCAATTTGAAAGTTTCAATTTATTCCACTGTGTTTCATTATATTCTGCATCAGTTTTCATTTTTCTGTCTTCCTTTATTTATACTGCTTATGGCAATTCTCAAATAACAGTAGTTTAGTTTTGCTTTTTGTTTTGTTCGCCAACCGCAAACATCTCTCAGAAATACGTAAAGCATGCAATTCGAGTCTCTCGCTGAATTTTCGGAAATATTCACAGTTTGTGTTTGGCATGCAAATGAAGTCAGTACAAAAACAAAAACTCGTTTTTAACTGTTTTTTATTAACTGACTAATTTTATATGAGAACAAGTAAGGAAGGGCTAAGTTCAGGTGTTACCGAACATTTTATACTCTCGCATTTTATTTATTTAAATTTATTAATATAACAAACAATTTGACTCACATTATTATATTATATGGTATAAAGTCCATTGAAAGTTTGAAAACCCTAATATTAGGTATATAGGAGATAGATGAAGTTATGACCCGATTTCACTCATTTTTGGCACGGAGACATATTATTAGCAGAAACATATTCCCTCAAAATTTCTTCAAAATCTGAGAGACTTGACTATAATTTCGGAAAAAAATTTGTTAGAAGTACTGAGGTCCTCATATTCGATATATAGGGTCTTGAAAACTTATGGACCGATTTCGACGATTTTTATTCATCAATATATCTCAATTTTCACTCAAGTTACAGCTTGCACGGATGAACGGACAGACAGACATCCGAATTTGAACTTTACTCGTCACAATGATCATTTTGATATATATAACCCTATATCTAATTCGTTTAGTTCTAGGACTTACAACCAACCTATAATACTCTCGTAGCAACTTTGTTGCGAGAGTATAAAAAGTATGTAGAGTGATATAAAAAATACACAAAAGTTGACGTTAACCTCAAATAGAGAATTGCAATCCGCAATGTAATTATCTCCTAGTGATCTCTAATAGTCTTTTAATATGGATATGGATAATCCGAAGATCAGAAATAATAAAATCATCTTTTAATATCCGTAAACCATAAAAAGCATATTCAAGTTCCTGAAAACCTCGCTTTTATGCTTACTTAGAGAAGAGAGATTTAGATTTAAATTTAAAAATAACACAATTCTTTATTTTACAATGAGACTAGTGTAATATTTGCAAAGAACTCAATGGATTAATTTTGGAAAGTGTCACACTTTTTCTTATATTGCTTTTTGTGGTTTCTCTAGTTTATTTTTAGAATCAAAATTAAGTAGGATCGGTTAACGAATCCCAGTAAAATATTGCGGGGATCTCCTATTTATTGATCGTATTAATGGCAAATGGGAGGATGGGATCATGTGTAGAAGTTCACGCAAGTGAGGAAAGTTTTTGATTGTCACTCACTTGGGAGTGGCCAGAAACGATTCTTCTCCACATGGTTCAAGCAGCTCACGACTTCCGGTTTTAGACCAAGTATCCTCTGGGTAGCCAACAGACATCCGTTTGAAGGCGAGCTAAAGTGAGAAGGCGAAGCCCGCTTATGCGGTTGTGCGTAGGGTTTGGGACCCACCACATAAAAACACCCCCCAATGAAAAATCTACGAAAGCCTCGGATGAGACACCCCCCTTTTGATGACGACCCCTGCAAACGTTTTAAGGATAATGATATAAGGGCATGCACCTGGAATGTCCGGACCCTTAATTGGGAAGGTGCCTCTGCCCAGCTGGTTGATGTCCTCATACGACTTAAGGCTGACATCACCGCCATCCAAGAAGTGCGATGGACGGGACAAGGACGGAAGAAGGTGGGTCCTTGTGACATCTACTACAGCGGCCATATAAAGGAGCGCAAATTTGGTGTTGGATTTGTGGTGGGAGAGAGACTCCGTCGCAGAGTCCTGGCATTCACCCCGGTGGATGAACGTCTAGCCACAATCCGCATCAAAGCGAGGTTCTTCAACATATCGCTGATTTGCGCCCACGCCCCAACGGAAGAGAAGGACGATGTGACCAAAGATGCTTTCTATGAGCGCCTAGAACGCACCTATGAGCGCTGCCCCCGCCACGATGTAAAAGTCGTGCTTGGTGATTTTAACGCCAGGGTGGGTAAAGAAGGTGTCTTTGGCACAACAGTCGGAAAATTCAGCCTCCATGACGAAACATCGCCAAACGGCCTGAGGCTGATCGACTTCGCTGGGGCCCGAAATATGGTCGTCTGTAGTACCAGATTCCAGCATAAGAAAATACATCAAGCTACTTGGCTGTCTCCTGATCGAAACACGCGGAACCAAATCGATCACGTTGTGATAGACGGAAGACATGTCTCCTGTGTTTTAGACGTGCGTACGCTCCGAGGACCAAATATAGACTCGGACCATTATCTGGTCGCAGCGAAGATACGCACCCGCCTCTGTGCAGCAAAGAATGCCCGTCAACAAACACAAGGAAGGTTCGACGTCGAAAAGCTGCAATCGCAACAGACAGCCACGAAATACTCTACTCGACTTGCACTCCTGCTCTCTGAGAGCACTCATCAGCATCTCGGTATAAGGGAACTGTGGAACGGCATCTCAAACTCACTGCGTACCGCTGCAGCCGAAACAATTGGTTTTCGGCAACGACAAAAAACAAGCTGGTACGATGAGGAGTGCCGTCTCGCAGCGGAGAGAAAACAGACTGCCTACCTCGCAACATTGCAAACGACCACAACACGTGCGGGATGGGATAGATACCGAGAGCTGAAGAGGGAAGCGAGACGCATTTGCAGACAAAAAAAGAAAGAGGCCGAAATGCGTGAGTACGAAGAGCTTGAGAAGCTGGCAGACAGAGGGAATGCTCGAAAATTTTATGAAAAAATGAAGCGACTTAACGAAGGTTTCAAGACCGGAGCATCCTCATGTAGAGACCAAGGTGGTAATCTGGTAACCGATGTCCAGGGCATACTGGGATTATGGAGGGAACACTTCTCCGACCTGCTGAATGGCAGTGAGAGTACAACAACAGGAGATGGCGAACCCGATCCCCCAATCGATGACGATGGAACAGATGTTCCATTACCCGACCATGAAGAAATTCGAATAGCAATTACCCGCTTGAAGAACAACAAAGCAGCGGGGGCCGATAGATTACCGGCAGAACTATTCAAATACGGCGGCGAAGAACTGATAAGGTGCATGCATCAGCTTCTTTGCAGAATGTGGTCGGAAGAAAGCATGCCTGACGATTGGAATCTCAGTGTGCTCTGCCCAATCCATAAAAAGGGAGATCCCACAATCTGCGCCAATTACCGTGGGATCAGCCTCCTAAATATCGCATACAAGGTTCTATCGAGCGTATTGTGTGAAAGACTAAAGCCCACCGTCAACAAACTGATTGGACCTTATCAGTGTGGCTTTAGACCTGGAAAATCGACAACTGACCAGATATTCACCATGCGCCAAATCTTGGAAAAGACCCGAGAAAAGAGGATCGACACACACCACCTTTTTGTCGATTTTAAAGCTGCTTTCGACAGCACGAAAAGGAGTTGCCTTTACGCCGCGATGTCTGAATTTGGTATCCCCGCAAAACTAATACGGATGTGTAAATTGACGTTGAGCAACACCAAAAGCTCCGTCATGATTGGGAAGGACCTCTCCGAGCCGTTCGATACCAAACGAGGTTTCAGACAAGGTGACTCACTATCGTGCGACTTCTTTAACCTGATGCTGGAAAAAATTATAAGAGCTGCAGAGCTAAACCGAGAAGGTACAATCTTCTACAAGAGTGTACAGCTCCTGGCGTACGCCGATGATATTGATATCATCGGAAGCAACAACCGCGCCGTTTGTTCTGCTTTTTCCCGCATGGATAAGGAGGCGAAGCAAATGGGTCTGGAGGTGAATGAGGACAAGACGAAATATCTCCTGTCATCAAACAAACAGTCGGCGCATTCGCGTCTTGGCTCCCACGTCACTGTTGACAGTCATAACTTCGAGGTCGTAGATAATTTCGTATACCTGGGAACCAGCATCAACAACACGAACAATGTCAGCCTCGAAATCCAGCGCAGAATAACTCTTGCCAACAGGTGCTACTTTGGACTGAGTAGGCAATTGAACAGTAAAGTCCTCTCTCGACGAACCAAAATCAAGCTCTACAAGTCGCTTATCATTCCCGTCCTGCTTTACGGTGCAGAAGCTTGGACGATGTCAACATCAGATGAGACGACACTAGGGGTTTTCGAGAGGAAAATTTTGCGCAAGATTTATGGTCCTCAGAACATTGGCAACGGCGAATACCGCAGACGATGGAACGATGAGCTGTACGAGTTATACGACGACATTGACATAGTTCAGCGAATAAAAAGACAGCGGCTACGCTGGCTAGGTCATGTTGTCCGAATGGACGAAAACACTCCAGCCCTGAAATTGTTCGATGCAGTACCCGCCGGAGGAAGCCGAGGAAGGGGAAGGCCTCCACTCCGTTGGAGGGACCAGGTGGAGAGCGACCTGGTTACACTTGGGATCTCCAACTGGCGCCGAGCTGCGAAGGAGAGAGACAGGTGGCGCACTATCGTCGATTCGGCTATAACCGGCTAAACGGTTGCAACGCCAATCACATACATACATACATTAATGGCAACCATTTTGTTGCTTTAAAGATCGAAATTAGTTCGTCTGAGTCAATCTTCGATATTCCGGATTGGTATCTATCTATCTAAGATTAATTTAAGATACTTATCTGAACTCAATTATGCTATGAATAATGTCTTCGAACCATTGGTAAATTTTCAACCAGCAGGAATTCGCTGACAGTGTCTAGTAGTAAGTTTCATACTTGCATTCTATTAATCTTTTATAAATGTGCATTTTTCTGAAATTTAATATTCTTTCAATGAGAAATAAGCCAATTAGTAAATTTAGAATATGCCCTCAACGCCCAACCGTTAACCGCTAATTTATCGCCGAACATCGCCAAGCATTCGAGCATTCATTACACAAACAACGCAATAAATTAGCTTTGCAGTTAAGAAAAATGCATTGTTGTTGTAAGTTTTGTTCGTTTCTAATAAAATTTGATTCCACACAAGAACACATAGAACGCCCTCTAACCAAATGCAGTTGCAACACGGCCACCCAATGTCTTCCTGCTATCAATTGGAATGCTCCTGGTGTCTGCACGAAATAAAAACAAAATGGTTGGAACCAACGAAATGAAATAAATGAAATCGAAAATGCAAAGCACGTAACGCTTACGAGGCCATGTTAAAGTACTAATAAAGCCGCAAGGAAAAGCAATCGACAGTAAAACCAATGCAATAAGAACGAAAAACAGCTGCGGCTATAAAAGTGAAAACAAACGGAAAAAGGAGTAAAACGTCAACTGACAATGAGTGAAGTTGTTGCTGTGAGAGCAGCGGAAAGGCATGAAGAGCGCACGCCACATGTAGTCTATGGCAACAATATTGATGAGCAAACACGATGACAATAAGAACAACAACGACAAATACACTGTACACGAGTGGCTTTAATAAAAACAATAACAATGTTAATAATAGCAATTGCAATAAAAAATAGTACTTAGTAGTAACTGTAGCATTGCCATTGCAATATGTAGTAGCCGAAGCACTACATAAGTCGTGTATGTATTCATTTGTTTTCCAGCTGCGCAGCGTCGTTATTTGTGCGCATAAAAGTCGAAAAAAAGGAAAGTGGGCGTGTTCGAATGACCAGTGCCAATTGTATTGCCAATGATGCAGCAACGAAATTTGTGACCCTTTTTTATATGCAACTCGTTCGTTTATTTAGTACGATTTTTATGGGCAATGCAATCAATTTTGTGGCAACTAAAATTTTTGTTTGCTCCTTTTTTATTACTCTGCAGTGTGTGTGTCTGTGTGTATCAGCAATTTTTGTAGCTGCTGCTCATTGCAATAAATCGGTGAATGACTGGCGTGGCAGCAAAACATACATAACTCCAAAACTATGAATTTTAATTTGACGTGAAAATATTAGCATTGTTTGGGGTCTTAGTTTAGGGTCTGTTTATAAAAATTACTGATAATAGTCAATTTCAATTAATCTCCACTACAAAACGAATAACTTTGCTGTTCTCAAAACTGTATTTTCAAAGTTGGTGAGCACGATTCCTCAAAAATGGCTCAACCGATCGATCTAAAATTTTAACAAAATTTTCTTAAATCAGTTCCTCAGGCATTGAAAGAAGAAATAAGATTTTAAAATATGATTACTTTTTTTACAATTTGGTGCGAATTTTTTTCTCAAATTGACGAAATTTTTGAAAAATCAGAATTTGTATACTCTCGCAACAAAGTTGCTAAAGGGAGTATTATAGTTTTGTTCACATAACGGTTGGTTGCAAGTCCTAAAACTAAGAGAGTTAAATATATGGTTATATATATCAAAATGATTAGGGTGACGAGTAAAGTTCAAATCCGGACGTCTGTCTGTCCGTCCGTCCGTGCAAGCTGTAACTTGAGTAAAAATTGAGATATCTTGATATGAAAAAAAACTTGGAAGACGTATTTCTTGGCACCATAAGAAGGTTAAGTTCGAAGATGGGCGTAATCGGACCACTGCCACGCCCACAAAATGGCAATAACCGAAAATATATAAAGAGCTTTAACTAAGCCATAAATTAAGCTATTGATGTAAAATTTGGTACGAAGGATCGCACTATGAAGGGGCATATGTGGATGTAATTTTTTTGGAGAAGTGGTCGTGACCCCGCCCCTTAGTAAGTTTTTTGTATATCAAGGAAACTTTCTAGAGTCGTTAGGTGCTACCTTACACAGTCCAAAAATGGAGGAAATCGGATTATAACGACGCCCACCTCCCATACAAAAGTTATATTGAAAAGTACTAAAAATGCTTTAATTCAGTAAGGAAAACCACCAGAAACCTTAAATTTCATTATAAAGAAGGTACAGAAGAGCTGCACTCAAAATGGTATACAAAATTTTAAATGGGCGTGGTTCCGCCCACTTATAGGACAAAAACCGTATCTCCAAAACTACTCGACCAATTTCAATGAAATAATATATCATAATGATTCCCAATGATATGTTGTGAAAATAGTCCAAATCGGTTCACAACCATGCCTACTTTGCATAAATACTACATTTAAACAGTGAAATCGCCTTTCTAAAAATCGTCGAAATCGGTCCATAAGTTTTCAAGACCCTATATATCGCTTCTAACAAATTTTTACCGAAAATAGAGGTAAGTCTCTCAGATATTTTGTAGCAATTCAGAGGGAATATTCTTTATACCGTATATATGTCGAATATGTGGGTCAAATTGTTTGTTATATAATACATTAAATAAATAAATTACGAGAGTATAAAATGTTCGGTGAGACCCGAACTTAGTCCATCCTTACTTGTTATTATTCCTTCATTCAATACCTGCTATCTAGGAACTTTCTTGTATAGATAAATACAGCCGAAATTCTTAAAAATAAGTATGAACCAAAAATAGAATTCCTTAGAAATCTCTACAGTTAGGACATGGCAGCTAAACAAGCTTTTCTGCTTTTATTAAGTTCGGGTGCCGAAGAAGTCAACATCTGTCCTAACCTCAAACTCTCATGTATCGAGGGATATGATTCAAATTCACTAAACATATTTTTCCAACTTTTTTCCATTTCAATAATTACGCAAAAATTGCTCATAAATATCAGTTTTAATCAATTCCGCATAAATTAAGTCTGATTGAAATCCCTACTATAAATGCAACCCCCAATCAATGGATTCATTCATGTCAGTGTCGCATTAAGCATATTTGCAGTTCTCAATTTTCAAAGGCACTTCACAAAAAATTAGCTGCCAACATGATACGCACACTTACGCGGTGGTGTTGATGGAGAGCGTTGTTGTTTTTGTTTAATATTGGCATGCGTTGCTGCAGCACGTTGTGGCTTGTTGACTCTGTTGACAAGCAGCATATTGACAGACAAGTTGTCAACAAAACTTGCGCCGCCGCTAACTAGCTGATGTTTTTCCTCGATTCCCCTGCATTTTTTGTGCAATAATAAATAGGGGTTTTTGCCACGCTCAGCGCACTACTCAACTGACACTAATGGCAACAACAATAAATACAACAACAACATTAATTGAACCACCTACGTGTGCAATCAACGCGCAATCAATCAAATCCATCAGTAGCAGTTATCATTTCAAAGCTGCTGCAATCCATGCAACAACAACAACACTGCTTAACTACGACATATGTAAAATTGATTTTTTTTTTGGTATTTCTGCACCCACCACAGGCTATAACATAAATTGACTCTGCACACTCCCTGCCTGGCCGATGTTAAGTGTCTATCGATAGCATCACCGCCAGGTTTACTATTTCAGTTGCTTTCATTCCACTTTAGTTTGCGTGTGCGTGCTGTGTATGTATGTGCTCGCTCACAGCGCCATGCGTGACACTTAGGCATTCGTATTTAAAACGGCACTTAATCGCTTGTTTATCCTTTACAAATCCTATCAATGTCAACGATAGCACTTCGTATGCAATGCAAAACACGAAAAATCAACAGAAATCCCAAATATGCGCTCAAACATGTTGTTGTGCAATGTGTGCAAAAGTAGCGGCATATTTCCATATACGTGCGTATATGCTCTGTAGGAAATTTTACTACTACTATTTACTACTGAATTTCACATTTCATTCACTCATTTTCATGGACGTGGCGTCGCTCTCTTTTAGGTAAAAAAAACATATTTCAGGAACTACTCGACAGATTTCAATGAAATTTGGTACATATTATTTTCTCGACATCCTGATATTACCGATATAGTTGAAATGAGTTAACAACCACGCCTACTTTCCATATAACAGTATTCTGTTGTCCTTCTGAATCGTTCACTTTATAATTCATACCTCAAGAAAATCGGAAGAAATCGGAACTAAACTTTACGCAAACACTATATTTGAGGTATGGCACATTTATTTAAAAATTGTCGAAATAGAACTATCAATTTTCAAAGCCCCAGGTATCGAACAAGACGAACTCAGTGCCTAAGGGAAATTTTTTACCGAAAATATCGGTACATCTCTCAGATAATTTTATCTTATTCAGGGTAATTCTTTCAATTTAATAGTGTATATCTGTGCCAAAAATTGGTGAAATCTTCTCACATCTTCCCCCAGTTCCCATATGCGCAATATTAAAATTTTCAAACATCCAGTGGGCTTTATACCGTATTTATCGGTGAACATGTGATATATTTTAGCAAAATTAGGTGAGCGTATAGTTTTGGATATAGTGTACCTTGGTTGTGATAATGAGTGAGATCTGTTCAGGAATTACCCCAGCCCCCATATGCTATATATAATGATTTTCATTATTCTAGTGGATTTTTTGACTATATATGGGTCAAAGTTTGTCTTATCTTAATAAAAGTAAATAATAGTGTCCGACCGATACCAAATTTTTGGCCGATGCCGATGCCGAAGATTGCTCGTGATTAATCGGCATGTTAGCAAAGAATCGGCCGATGCCGATTCTTTCATTAACAACTTCATTTAGTAAATTAGTATAGCAACAAAAGAAAAAGAAAGCAAATAACATTACAAAATAAGTAAATAACTCAGTTCATAAATATGAAATTGTTTATTCATTTAATTAATTTTTAAAACTAAATACATTATTTTTAAAAGATATATGTATGTTGATAGAACAAATAACTTATTTGCGTTTTCTCAAAGTGAATCAGCAATATAGTTTTTTTCCTTTAAAGACAAATATGAGCATTAAGGCCAATATTCGAAAATAGTAGGTCTAGTAAAAATAATAAAAATAAAGACGAAATATCTCCTGTCACCAAACAAACAGTCGGCGCACTCTCACTCTTGGCTCCCACGTCACTGTTGGCAGTTATAACTTTGAAGTTGTAGATAATTTCATTTATCTGGGACCCAGCATCAACACCGACAACAATGTCAGCCTTGAAATCCAACACAGAATCATTCTTGCCAACAAGTGCTACTTTGGACTGAGTAGGCAATTGAAAAGTAAAGTCCTCTCTCGACGAACAAAAACTAAACTCTACAACTCAATCATCATTCCCGTCCTACGCTTCTGTTGCAGAAGATTGAATAATGTCAACATCCGATGAGACGGACCTAGGAGTTTTCGAGAGAAAGATTTTGCGGAAGATTTATGGTCCCTTAAACATTGGCAACGGTGCCAAGCAAATTGGTGCCAAGCTGCCAAAAGGAGAGATCCGTGGCGCGCTGTTGTGGACTCGGCTATAACCGCGTAAGAAGAAAAAGCATGTGAAACAAAACTGTGAATATTTGACATAAATCGAATCTTTCTAGCAGTGCTAAATAAAACCTTCAATTTAATGCAAAATTTTTGAGTTTCTTTTTACTAGGCTTAGATTATCATCGTGATGAATTATTAGTTTAGTCAAATTTGAATCACTGTCTTTTATATGGTAAACAGAAGAATTCAAATTTTATGCTTTAAAGAAATCAAAAAGGTAAAAAAAAAATTTATTTTAGTGTAATCCGAAAGAAGTAGAAAGAATCTACTTTCTACCGATACCGATACCGATGCCGATGCTAAAATTTTTTGGCCGATACCAAGGCCGATTAATCGGTCAGTCTCTAGTAAATAAACGAATTGCGAGAGTATGAAATGTTCGATTATACCCATCATGTCCCACATCTCTAAAATATATTTTTGAAGATACAGTCTAAAGATTGTATATTGTCACTCATAACTTAAAAGGAGTTCTATGATTTCAAAGCGGATTATCAAGATTACTCGAGAACTACTCTGACGATCTTGATGACATTTTAGACAGGCCTTCGAGCTAAAGTTTATAAGGACATGCACGAAGTATTGTGTTTTTCAATTATTTTTTGATGATTCTACCAAAAATCCATTTTGTGTGCTTACAACTACGTGTATACCTCACTTTATATCTACTGAAATATAATATTAAAAAAAAAAAATTACAATCATAATTATCATAAATACACAAATTGCTACCTTCCCTTCATGAGTTCAATTTCCTACATGTCAACTATGAAAGTCATAATAAACAAATTCCATGCAACAAATGAAGCGGCAATAACACACAGCACACGACGATAGCCAAAGCAAAAACAACAGAAAAATAGATAAACAGCAAATGCAATTTACAACTGCATGTGAAGCAATCCGACACGTACTCAAGCAATAGACGAAACTGCGCAAGCTCATTTGTGCAAACAGCAATGCTGAATGACATTTTCAATCTCACTTTGACACAATTCCACTCTTAAATTAGCCCTACATTTGTGCATATGAGGCTGTGGGAAATTCACAATGTGCCTTAGTATGTGTGCATGCATGTGTGTGTGATGGCACTCGAAAATCCAAATAAATCAAGGACTTTATTGGCAACCCTCCAGCAGCATACAATGCGGGGGTAAAGGTAAAACATTATTTGCAGTACATTGAGCAGCATTTGTGTAACGCATTGTTGTTGTTGCAACAAAATATGCTTATGTGCGGTGTGAACGATGTAACGATGACGACCGTTGACCGTGCAAATGCCAAATGCAATATTTTGTTTCCATTAATCTTTGCTCTCGTTATGTGCGGTTTATTTGATCTAAGCGTTGACGCGTGCTGGCGCGACCGGCGCAAGCGTTTATATACAGATGCTGCGCAATGCACAACTGCACACTCACACATAAATAACTACATGCATATGAACAAATATTTATGATTACAAATGCATTATGTGTCTGCAGCCATCCCACCTTTCACTTCGGTTGCAATGTGACACTTTCTATTGATATTTACTGTTATCTTAATATCTATCTTCAGGGTTGCTTGGGTGCCTTTTGCAGTTGTGTCATATTTTCCCCAGCGTTGTGTCAGTGCCATCAACACTTTTGACGTAATCTCATTATATTTTCACACTTTTGCACTTTTACTTAGATTTATTTTTTTTTCATTTGTTTCGGCTTATCCTTTCACACTTCAAATGTCAATATTACTAAAAGTTTTGTAAATTTATGAAATTTTTATTGCTACAAATGTTTCCGGCGCTGATAATAATCCATACACATTTATTATTTATATGCATATGTTATGATTTGGAGTTCAAAGTAGTGCTTATTTGTGTAAATATGTATGTAAAAGCGCTCTTCATCGCCTTCTTCTTTTTCTTAAGACATGAACATCAACTACACACACACATATTTTGATGACATGTCAAAAATTGTATATACTGAATATATAAACGAAATGTTTTGAAGTAGACTAGTAGCGAAGACGCCGAGTCCCGGTATACTCAATCCCAATTTAAATAATTTTTTTATTATTAAGAATAATTATATATAATAACCAGAATTAGTTTAATATAAAATCCGTTGTTTTGCAATTTCATTCGAAAAATTGCTCAATCAAGAGCTCAATTATCACATTTCGAAGAAACTAGGCACAGCTGATCTAGTGAAAAACTATTTATATATTTTTGGTGTCAGCGTAATTTTTTTCAAAATGTGTAGAGTTTTAAGTCCTCTTAATAAAAAAAGTCAATTCATCTTTTTCTAATTTAGCAGGAAAATCCCGAAATCCTCAGGATCCCGAAATTTCGAGTATGCAAAAATTATCCATGGAACAACATCGCATTTCATAAATTCAAACATGCATATTCACGTTCTGCCAGAAAATCCGGAATAACGCAATTTTATTTTTCATGACGAAATTCCAAAAATGTAAAATTGATCAATGGTACAATCCAAGATCAGCCCTAAAATCCGGAAAAAAACTCATGTTCCGGTTTTTTTTTTTAATCCGAAAAGAGGAGTTCAAAAATTATTTTATTCCAAGAACTCATAGAGTTGACAAATAGACACGAACGAAAGTTATTCCAAAAATGTGTACTTTCAGTACTTTTCAACCCTTGAATATTGGCTATACATAAGAAGTTGTATTCGAAATATGCATATCCGAGTCTAGTAAGGAGAGGCTCTTACGAGTATGCAATGATTAATAACATTAAATTAATTGACTCGCCTTGTCGACGGATTTAGCTTCAGAGCGCCTCAATGTATGCCTATAACCCATGCATTAACATATTTAATTTTTTATTAAAGCAGTTTCCAGGTAAATTTAAGTAATCTGTTTCTGATTGAAAACTCTGCAGCAAACGTAATTGCACTGCAACGCTCATCAGTATCCCCACTTTAACTTATGTAAACTACGCAAACACGTGTACATAGAGCCAGTTACTTCCCGCAACATTTACTTTTCCAATATCTACTTTTATCACTTTTTGAATACTTACAAAACCAAGAGTATTACGCAACTTTCAGCAACTTGATTAACTACGCAGAAGGTGCATGGCCATGCCCTTGCAGCTGTGTGTTTGTATGTATGTACCATATAAGAGTATTTATAACCTCAAAGTGAGGCAGAGAGGGTGGAGAGCGTCTGTGAAACCTAATAGGAGACGGAGAAAACTATGAAAAGCCACAAAAGTTGACAATTTATTGCAAGAAAGCGGAAAGAACAGAATGAAGCCAAAGTCGAAACTTTTAAAGAGCCGAATTAACATAGGAAATTATGTAGACGAAATTTCGACATAGTGTGTTAGTGGTGCAGAACGGAAGCGGAGAGGCAAGAGTGCAACGCTGATTAATATCAAAAGTGTTACGTGAGTTTGGCTGCACGATTTCACGTGACACGTGATGAAAAGTGTACAAAACAATACACGCGAGTGTGTGTGCAGTGTCGCAGAAAGTGTGGCAAAATGCAACGCTTGCAACTTAATAGCTCAATGAAGTTGTTGAAAGTTCTTATCAAAGTTTAAAAATGAGAGAGTCAAAATGCCATGCTGTTTATGTGAGCGCGCTTAGCGTAACAGAAGGACACCATTTGCTGAACAACGGTTAAAGTGACGCATACCGTGGGAGTTGAGAGAGCGCAAATAAGTCTGCAACACGCAAACAAAAGCGCCTGATTCACAAGCAACACCTAAGTTGAGCTTAAGCTTTGCCAAAGCAAACACCGACAGCGACAGCGTGTTGGCGAGCACAACAACAATGGCGAACTATAAATACACACAGAAGCGTGTGCTGCTCATATGAAGTTTTTGAAATAGGCTTAAGCCATGCACGCGTAATGGCAATTGCATTTGTATGTGAGCGTCCACTAATCCCGCCTGCAGGTGAAAATGATAAAGCGGTGTGAAAAGTTTGGTGTTAGTAAAATGGATTTCAGCGCAATTTTCTTTTTTATTTTGAGGCGAATGTATACATCAAAACTTTTATACTCTGAACGGTAGTGGTAAGTAATGGAAGCTGAGACTGCCCATAAAGTAATTTAGTATAGATTATAGACATAGTTGAGTGCAAAGTATTTTTTTTTTTCTAAAAGAGTTAAAGCGTTATTACACTGTTTGTATGGTTATGCAATGGATTATTAACAGCTAGTAAATGTTTACTAACATACGTCGGTGTTGGAACAATCACTAGTTCTATATTAGGTCTACAACTTTGACGTGGACCCCCCCTCCTACTAAGTGTTTTGTACATATCTCACAAACTACTAAAGCTACATCAACGAAATTCAGGAGTCGATTTTTTTCAGACATTTCCTTATATAGTCCAAAAATGGAGGAAATCGAATTATAACCACGCCCACCTCCCATACAAAGATTACGTTAAAAACTACTAAAATTGCTTTAATTCAGTAAGAAAAACCAATAGAAACCTTAAATTTCATTAGAAAGAAGGTACAGAAGAGCTGCACTCAAAATGGTATACAAAATTTTAAATGAGCGTGGTTCCGCCCACTTATGGGTCAAAAACCATATCTCAGGAACTACTCGACCAATTTCAATGAAATCCGGTTTGTAATATTTCCCTTGCATCTCAATTATAATTTGTGAAAATAGGCCAAATCGATTTACAACCACGCCTACTTCCCATATACCAGAACTTTGAAGTCGATCTGAACCGTTTACTTTACAATATATAAAGTAAGCACTAGTGAAAATATAGGAACAGAACTTTGCACAAATACTACATTTATAATGTGTCATCGCCCTTCGAAAAATCGTCGAAATCGGACCATAAATTTTCTAGGCCCCATGTATCGAACGTGAGGACCTCAGGGCTTCTAATTCTTTTTGTTACCGAAATATAGGTAAGTCTCTCGGATATTTTGAAGAAATTCGGATTGCATATCTTTCTTTTAATAATATGTCTCCGTGCCTAAAATACGGGTCATAACTACACCTAACTTCCATATACCTAATATTAGGGTTTCCAACTTTCAATGGACTTTATACAATATATATGACGAATATGTGGGTCAATTGTGTATTATATAATATAAATAAAGTTAAATAAATAAATTGCGAGAGTATAAAATGTTCGGTTACACACGAATTTAGCCCTTCCTTACTTGTTTTTATATCGATCTTGGACATTTGTGTCAACATTAACCCAACAAAACATTTGTAGAGATCTGTTTGCATCCCAAACTTATTCTCATCTGAAAATGTCACTTTTTGAGCCGAATTCTCGACATTTGCGAGAAATTTTGCTTTTCTTTTTTAATTCCAAGAAAAATGCGACTGAGGCTCATCGATATTTGTAACATCGACATTTGTAACCGTTTTCATACAAAAAAAACTTAAATTTGCAAAAAAAAAGGCGGAAGCAAAGTTGTAGACCTAATAAAAAATCTGCATTTTCATCAAATTCTCTCTTAAACAATTAAGTATAAATACGCCAAAGCTTAATTGCACATTTTTATACACAACGAACATGTATCATTAGCTTAAAAAAGCTTAGTCAGCTGCTCTGCGACATCTGCTCATGTTGACCTTTGACATGTCATATTGACATATGACATCTGAATAAATGTTTGCTTGCATATGGTAGCACATACATACATATATATAAAAAAAATACAAAAAAAAATTGAAAAAAAGTTTATAAATGTTGTACTACATTTACTAGAATTATGGTGAAAAAATTGAACATCAACAGTAGCTATAAAAAGTACAAGTTTAAGCGGATTATTTAAAAGTGTATAATGTAAAAGCGGTAAAATGGCATGTGTGGAATGAAATATTTTTAAAATATATATGTATATACATACATATATGTATACAAAAATTTGCATAGCTGTGTTGTTAAGAGAACTAACTTTTAATTCACATTTGTATTATGTACTTACGTCCATATATAATATTTGTATTATAGGATTTTCTTTTTCCAAGAATCTTCTTTTATTTTTATTGGTTAGAGCTTTAATTAAATTATTTATTTACAGAGAGTAAATAGTTTTTTTGTTTGCAACTATGAAGGCAGTTAGTATGTGGACTTTGAAAATAAAAATAGAAAATTATTATTTCTACGCCTGACCATGACATTAGTCGTGTTTTGGCAGTGGTATCGCTAATGACTGATGTATGATGATGATGTATAGCGACTCAAGCGTAGTAACATCCACATATTATCTTAAATCAATACTATATATCCATATATTCCAAGAAAATATATAATTCTTAAATAAATCCTTTAAAACATTCTGCATTAATTAATTTTCCTGGCTGCTGTGTGGCAAAAAATATTTCACATACCATTGAGCATTTTACTTTCGCTTTTTATTAACCCACTGAAATACTTGCAACCATAAACAGGGATGCGCACACATACTTCAAACAGTTCAAGGCTAAATCAATCATGCAACCAACCACACAAGTCGTTGGCTGTGCATTTTTAACCAAACAAGGCAACAACCTGCTGCATCAGACATTCCGTCACCATAATTGGCGCAACGTGCATGGAGGCGTTGCAGTTGTCTATATGTATGTATATGTCTGCTTTTAGTATATAAATATATATGTTTGTTTGTATGTTTGCTTTGCTGGGAAGCGTATTATGTGATCCTGTTTAAATAAATATTTATATGTACACCGGCGAACAGACTTGGCCAAGTAGAGCTTACTTGATTTCGTATGAGCATACGCGTTGCACTGTAATCAATGCCTTGTATTAAACATAAATTATGCAATTTCTAATTTGGAAATGAAATTTCGCAATGGCTATACTTGTTATTTCCAGTTCAACACATGTCAACAAACAAACATAAGTGAGATGGCAGAAACACACTGCCTTACTATTCTTATTTAGCCTCCTTTATGCTTCTGCATTTCGCACTCAAAAAGAATGTAAGCTGCTCTTCACACTTGCCAAGTGCAACCAACTCAACAGTGCAAAAAAGGCGGTAAAAAGGAAGGTAAGAAAGTTACGGTTGTGCTGCTGCTTTGCGCTTTTTTTGCCTTCGGCTGATTGCTCTCAACTGTTGCGGATTTAAAGACAAGTGCTGCAATCGAAAGATAGAAGCAAAAAGAACAAAATGACTTAGTGGCGCGCACGTGTTTCTTATTTTAGTACAAGCCTTGAAGTGGTAACATTTTTAAGTTTATGTTTGGGTTTGTCCAGACATTTATTATCTACACTGTAAATTTTTATATTTCTCTTATCGGTTATGCGATCATGAATCTAATTTGTATTACTGTATGCTCAATATTGCCTCACTAGTCAGTGGGCGTTCGTCTAGCTAAAAGAAATTTGGAATTCTGAGTTTTTGAAGTACTAAAAATACCGTAAGTGTAGACAAATCTAGAGTTTTTATTGGGTAAAAGTTCTTGGAGTGAGAGCTGTCAATTGAACACATCTCTCTGTGTCTGTCTGAAACTATCTACAACCTCAAAGTTATGACTGTCAACAGTGACGTGGGAGCCAAGACGCGAATGCGCTGACTGTTTGTTTGATGACAGGAGATATTTCGTCTTGCCCTCGTTCACCACCAGACCCATACGCTTCGCTTCCTTATCCAGTCTGGAAAAAGCAGAACTAACGGCGCGGGTGTTGTTTCCAATGATATCGATATCATCGGCGTACGCCAGTAGCTGTACACTCTTATAGAAGATTGTACCTTCTCTATTTAGCTCTGCAGCTCGTATTATTTTCTCCAGCATCAGGTTAAAGAAATCACACGAGAGTGAGTCACCTTGTCTGAAACCTCGTCTGGTATCGAACGGCTCGGAGAGGTCCTTCCCGATCCTGACGGAGCTTTTGGTGTTGCTCAACGTCAGCTTACACAGCCGTATTAGTTTTGCGGCATAAAGGCAGCTCTTTTTCGTGCTGGTGAAAGCAGCTTTAAAGTCGACAAAGAGATGGTGTGTATCGATCCTATTTTCACGGGTCTTCTCCAAAATTTGGCGCATGGTGAATATCTGGTCTGTTGTTGATTTTCCAGGTCTAAAGCCACACATATAAGGTCCAATCAGTTTGTTGGTGGGCTTTAGTCTTTCACACAATACGCTCGACAGAACCTTATACGAGATGTTGAGGAGGCTTATCCCACGGTAATTGGCGCAAATTGTGGGGCCCCCCTTTTTGTGTATTGGGCAGAGTACACTGAGATTCCAATCGTCAGGCATGCTTTCTTCCGACCATATTCTGCAAAGAAGCTGATGCATGCGCCTTATCAGCTCATCGCCGCCATATTTGAATAGCTCGGCCGGTAATCCATCGGCCCCCGCCGCCTTATTGTTCATCAAGCGGGTAATTGCTATTCGAATTTCTTCACGGTCGGGCAATGGAACATCTGCCCCATCGTCGTCGATTGGGGAATCGGGTTCGCCATCTTCTGGTGTTGTACTTTCACTGCCATTCAGCAGGCTGGAGAAGTGTTCCCTCCCTGCCTTTTGCATTGCCAAATTAACATACAAAGACTTACACTTGAAAAAGGTTTCAAAATGGCGGTAGGGAGTGAAATCAATGAAAAACCGACTATAACTAACCACTTGCAAACCAAAATTCGACATGTGACATAGGCGAATTGAAGTCGAATTTGATGGTATTTGTGGTAAATTTGACTAACTGCCGCAAAATTCGTGGAAATTGAGATTTCAGCAATTACGTTATGAAATCTTAAAATCGCTTTCATATAAGATACGAATACATAGAGGAAAACACACAAAAAATACAACTTATAAACTCGAAAACGAACAAATTCGATATCTATACTACTATTATAAAGAGGATAGATTTGTATGTATATTTGTAATAAATAAACTCAAAAACTACTGTGCCGATTTCAAAAACCCTTTCACCATTGGACAGCTACATTCACATAGGCTATAATTATTGCTAGAATCTCAACTTTCTGGAAATAGTTCGCAGGTGAGGGTATCAAAAAGACTCCGCGATGGAGAATCTTAATTTGAAACTGAAAATCGTCTCGCAAGCCATTCTATTCGCATCGCAATCGCATGCCAGAGAGTCGTGCAGTGGCTGGAAGAACAAAATATTGGAAATATACAAGCTCGCCGTTGTAAAAAATTATAATTTTTGAAATGTTTGTTTAAACCCGTGCGAAGCCGGAGCGATCTGCTAGTAATGAATAAATAAATATTCATTTTAGTATTAATACAACTCCAGGCTTTTTCAAGCCTAATATTCAACACAACAACAATAATCTAATTTAATTGTATATTTAAATTTTATGAGCGCCACACTAGAAACAACGAAATTCAAATTAAAACTTTGAAGTTTTTATTCATTTTCATATTTTAGCGCTAAGTAAAACTATTTAACACCTTCGAACTTTTAACCTCATAAACTTAATTGTTATTTCACTCAGTACTAATTTCTGCTCTTCATCACACAGTGCCGCCACAGGCTATACAAAAGCCGCCATATACATACATACATACATATATTCATATATATTTATAATAAATAATTATATAAGCATGTAGTATGCCGCAAATATAAACTTATGCATGCGACTCCAACTATGCACCAACTCAATGCTTGAGCAACTGCTGCCACTTGTTGCTCCGCTGCACATTCAACAGCTGCGGCGCACTCTCGCCAACTCTGCTGACTTACGCTCCAGTCCATACTCACTATTCGACAATTGCAATGTGTGCCTACCATTGGACTCTCTGTTGCTTGTTGAAGAGTGTTATTGACTTTTGAATGTGTACTCGGCGCTAGGCAACACACACACGTACAAAGCAAATATGGCACGCTATTTCAATGCCGGCCGGTATTTTCGATTACTTACATACATACACATGTACGTATATAAGTGCACAAGTGAATGGAGTAAAAAGCTTCGCTAAAATAGTAGAAAACTCAAAAGCGAAATGCGCAAGTCTCGCTTACTCAGTGAAGTCAGCCAAGCGACAGACAGTGGAAGCATGACGTAGTTTTGTTGGCAAATACGGCGGCGCGCAGCAAAAGCGGCAACGTGGAAGCATTAAGCAGTCTAAGTAGGTATATATACATATAAGCAGCGAAAAAATGCACAAAACAACTCAGCAGACACACCAGTAGACACGAGTTGACTTTGAAGAATGCAGACGCTTGGCAATTACCAAGCGCCAGCGGTGCAGCGCGCTTGCTTGTGTGGCAGCAAATGCAAAAGCAATAAAAAAGACAAATAAAAAATGAATTGACTGCAAATCATAAGAAACAACAATAACAAAAACCTGCCATGGAGCGCGTTAGTGGCAACAGCTTTGGCAACTCGTGTGCAGCCAGTGGTCGCGGCAGTTTTGGCGCAGCCACTATGTCGGCGTTGGCTGGGTACATACGAAGATGTTTGTATGTGTGTAAACAAACGGTGAGTAGATATGTGTGTTGAGAGTGCAATGGCTGCGTGTTGGCTATTTTTATGCACGTCTAACAAAAATAGATTTTAAAATTCGTACATACAGACGTACACATTTTGTTTATACGTAATGGACCAAGTGCCCGCAAACACATGAAAAACCGGGCGACGCAAGTTTGGTAAATATGGAAAATGTTAGTGATGTGCAAGAAGGTATTAAACAAAATATTATACAATAAATATTATTTGTAAGAGTGACCAGTGAAAACATAGCCAACTTTCTGCTTAATTAGACCGGTATCAAAGAGTACGTTGGATGTTGGAACATTTTTTGATATGGAGAAATTTAATGGAGATATAAAAAAAAAATATTGTAGTATGATCTAAAATTCGAAGTTTACTGGTTTACTCCGCATAACACAAAATATAACGGTAGTAATTGGACAGATTCAGAAAAACGTCCAAACTTTGGAACAAGTTAAATTCCTAATTCCAAAGAAAAGCTTATGTCATGTTCAGACTTAAATCGGAGATAATGTATTTTATTTCGAAATCCGTCTAATTTAACAGATGCGCGCGACAAGAGTGATTAAAGAACCAATTGGTCTCAGAGCGCCAGTACTTTATGATGTCAAAAGCTCCTAGCGACGAAGCCACTTTGTTAAGGCAACTAAATTCGATGCCAACCAATTCGTCTGGTTGACCAAAGGTATGGCTACCGAGATGTTTCAATCTCAGTCTTGCAAAGATGGAAAAAGCTGTAAATAAAAAAAGCTGTAAATATGATTGTTGCCAAAAAATGAACGAAAACTTTTCATGAAAGCACCTATTTACCATAAAACGACAGGCTAATTCTCAGCGCTCAGTTCATAATATGCGACATTTGAAACTATATTTTAGATATCTTGGTAAAACTATATCGATTTTTGATAAACATAATTTATATGTCGGTAAGCAAGATCAAGTACGTTTACAGGGGTCATCATCAAAAGGGGGGCTTCTCTTCCGAGGCTCTGATTGTTTTTTCATTGGGGAGGTTTTTTTATGTGGTGGGTCCCAAACCCTACGCCACACTCACGTCTTGGCTTCCACGTCACTGTTGACAGTCATACCTTTGAAGTAGTAGATAGTTTCGTCTACTTGGGAACCAGCATTAACAACACCAACAATGTCAGCCTTGAAATCCAACGCAGACTCTTGCCAACAGGTGTTACTTTGGACTGAGTAGGCAATTGCAAAGTAAAGTCCTCTCTCGACGAACAAAAATCAAACTCTACAAGTCGCTCATTATTCCCCTCCTAATGTATGGCACCGAAGCGTGGACGTTGACAACATCCGATGAGACGACTTTTGGGATTTTCGAAAGAAAGGTTTTGCGTAAGATTTATGGTCCTCTGAACATTGGCAACGGCGAATACCGCAGACGATGGAACGATGAGCTGTGCGATTTATACGACGACATTGACATAGTTCAGCGAATAAAAAGACAGCGGCTACGCTGGCTAGATCATGTTGTACGAATGAATGAAAACACTCCAGCCCTGTAAGTGTTCGATGCAGTAGCCGCTGGACGAAGCCGCGGAAGAGGACGACCTCCACTCCGGTGGAAAGACCAAGTGCAAAGTGACCTGGCTTCACTTGGCGCCAAAAAGCAAAAAGGGGGAACGAGTGGCGCGCTCTGGTGGATTCGGCTATAATCGCTTAAGCGGTTTCTACGCCAAATATATATATATATAAAACTAACTCCTAACTATATCCCATATTGTCTACTCTACTATTGATCTAAGTCAAAAGAAAAGTGAGTTTCTCTCGGAGCAGCGGTAAATAAGAACTTTTAGTCAATAACATAATCTTAATTATTCACATTAAAATTTGTTTACTCACCAATGCTGAATGGTGTGCCAATTTTGCCGGAGACATTTAAAAATTTAAAATCGATGTTTAATAAATTTTTGCCGAAATATGACATTGAACCACTGCCGTCGGCGACACTATTCGCAACAGCTGCGCTATTTTTCGTTGCCTTCCCCGACGTGGCGTTCACCGGCGGGCCGAGTGTTGTTGCAAACGATTGTAATTTCTCCAATAAAGTGGTAGCACTATTGAGTGCACTGTATGGTGGACCGGCTGTGGTGCTGGTGGGGTCCGTTGTACTCGCAGCGGCGGTAGTTTGTACCGGGCCAGCGGTAACCGTGCACAGCTTACTGATGCTGAGTATACATGTGATAAAGATGAAATTTGACGAGGTAAAACTGAAGCTGATCACTTGTTGGATTTTACTCTGATAGTTGCAGCTGCTACTGAAAAATTTGTTAATTTTCGGCGGTTCGCTAGCGTTCGAGGCTGTAGTGGAAGACAGTGTTGCCATTGTATGTGAACGATGCGGATTAGAAAATGTCTTTTAGTCTGTACTTTAAATAATTATTTTCACTTGAATTCACTTAATTTTGGTGATTTTTCTTTTGTTGAGAAGAATTTTAATTGATTAACCATATACTATACTATATTTATGTATATATAAACTCAATATGTTTTTATATTGAGGTTGGCACTATTTGACTCTGGAATAAAAATTTTACTTTCAATTTTTATTTTCTTTTTTATTTTCTTATAATTTTTGATTTTATTTTTATACGAGTAATATTTATTTAGCTAAAAGTAGTAATATTTTTTTATTAGTATATATTTTTTTCTGTTTTTTTTTATTATTAAAGCTCTTTTTAGAATTTTGCTCTTTTACACGTTATTCCACTTGTTATTCTATATGATTGCACTATTTCATTGAAAACCAAATATTTTATTTTTTTTAATTATTTTTCTATTTCGCTTTTATGACATCGTGTTTATGCAAACGAAGCGACCGATTTTGTATTATTTGTTTTATCATTTAATCACCGAAAACCAAATACAATTGCGTCGTCATTGCCAAGAATAAAATTTTATATTTTATTTTTAATAAAATAAATTCTTGATTAATAAAACTAACGAAATTTCCAGCAGAGCCTTTATCAAATTTTTCTGAGAAGATTATAGTGATTTTCACTTGTCTGAGAAGAAGTGAGTACGTCAAATATAATAAATAACATATTTACATATATTTGGAACTTAAAAATAAACCCCTCAACAAATTTGGAATTCCATTGCAAAAATGAATGGCGAAAAAATATAAATAATGCCAGATAAAATGCAACAGTGAAACCCGATAAACAAAATACGAAAATACGTAAATTCATATTGGGGATATGACGCATGACGAGCGAAAACGAGTTAACACGCCAGAGCAGCAAGTTCAGCGAAATTTTCGGTCAGCCAATGTAAAGTCAAAACAGTCTCACGGCGTAAAGACAGCGACAATTGAAAGACACAGATAATTAAATGCTTAAAATGTATTTGAAAAAAGGCAGAATGAAAACCGTAAACGCACAACGAATGTGGGTAAAGTGGCACAGTATGATAAAACTGAATAAAATTGGTGATAAATACCAAAATGAAAAAATAAAAATTAAATTAAATGTAAATAAAAACACTTTTTGGACTAGTTCAATTAAAGAATGGCTGCCTTAACTGGCTTAAACAGAGAAGACGCGAAAATGCTGGTGGCACCATTTTAGCAAACATAATTTTAGCGAATCTGTAGCGTGCTACTCTTTAATTACTCATATACGAGACTTATTTATCGTAAACAGTTACACCGCGAGCACTTTGAAAAAAGAAACAACACGTTCATTACGAATCTAACGAAAAAGAAAGCAAAAGCGCGCACTATTTTTCGCAGTTTCAGAAACGTGTCGGCATGTGTCAATAAACTTTTCAGAGTAGTTGCGCGTAAAAGAAGCTATAACCGTTTTACACAATAAATTTTACACTTTAAAACCAACTTTTCATGCCTTTATCGCATTTATATGTAGAATAACAACATTACTAAAACATTATAATTTATTTATTATAAAATTTTTATTTTCACACTTATGTGATTTATCATACTCTCAATTATATTTGATTCTTCTTCAACTTTTCTTTATATGTGATTTTATACTCTCATGCGCACCGAACTGTAAATTCCAATACGAAAAACACACGTTACGCACTCGAACCGAAGAAACCGTCGTGGAACACGTTACTATACGAACGATTTCGACACGAGGACGCACAACAAACGACTAAAAATTTTAATTTCAAATATCGCTTGGCTAAGCAACAGGCCCGGTGAGCAATACGACGACGGGCAGACCCATCAACCAACAAGCTCTGCCATAAGTTTCTCTACGTTGAGTATAGCAGTCGTTTTCATGTGATCGCAGAAAATACACGTCAAGATCTTTACGCTCACCTGTTGGCCAACACAAGCCCACAAGCAAACATGCTTTATCACACGAATCCATATATAAATGAGCGGCACTCACTAAAGTCAAAAGTTAGGCCATTCAAATCTAATGCACATTTGTGTTTTACACTCTTGCAACTCTTTCTCTGCTCACTAGCACAGTATTAGACTCTCACGATCGCAGAGTGATAGCGCAATATTGTTTTTGTATAAGTTACACGTGGTTGTAAAATTTAACAACAATAATAAATAGTGTTTGCAACAATTATTTTATATGGAATATCTCTTGTTGCATCGACGGCAAATGCTCCGTTTTATGCTCTCATTTAAGAGTAGCGCGTTTCTCTTTGTAAACGTTTAATATATAGTTTATGCTTAAGTAATATCGTAAACTGATAAAAAGTCTAGCTTTCATATAGCTGCGTGTGAGAGTGGACTTTACGTTTCCTTAAGAAATATAAAATTAATTTGTTTCTTATTAAATAATTAATCAATAGACGCGCGTTAATTACTTTGTCGGTCGTATGTAGTTTTTTTGCATCCACTATACGTTCTAATGCATAAAGATTTGGATTGGAAAAGGTCATTTGTGTGCGGAAAATTCATTGCAACAGGAAACAGTTAGGGTTGGCACATTATAATATGTTTTACTAGTTTGCAAGAAATATATTATTTTAATAAAGAATTAAAAGCAGTGTTTACGAAAGACTCTCATGAAACGAGGACCGATTTTTAAAACGAAGATAAGACTTTGTCAAAGAAATTGTATTTTTTTTGCACAAGTCTTTTGGAAATCCCCCTTGATAAATCAGGTGTCAGGTGAGTGAATTTACAGTGAAAACTAATAGTACTTGTACGTATATTCAGGAAATATGTATAGGATTTAAATATACAAAACAAACTGTGAGATGATTTGTTGACATCGTTGGTAAACTCGATATCGATCAAATAGAGTAGAGTAGTGGTAGTAGATCTAGTTAAGTTAAAGTATGGATTTCAGAGTCACAGGAGATCTCACTTGGTCATCAACAGTCGCCAGTCCGTTGTGATGCCAAAAATTACCTAAAATTTGATGCCCGAGATCCTGAAGTGACGACGAAGCGCTTTGAGTTTTTTACGAATAAGACAACTAATTGTATTCTGAACAGCTAAATTGGTTCTCCAAAGTCGGTTGTGCTAAAATGTTTGAGCCGTAGTCTAGCGAAAGCAATATAATGAAAGAGAAAATGTCTCGAATGCTCAATTACACTTTCTTCCATGCAGCTTTGGAATTTTGCATCCAACAGGATATTTAGCCTCACGGCATGTAGCCTAATCGGACAGTGTCCCGTAAGGACTCCCACCAATATGACCGTATTAAGATCTCTTGCGATCCACCTTAAACCAGAATGAGCACGCAGTTACACGCCTACCGTGATACTGTGAGAACTTTTAACATTTTTTCCGCTGCGTTTCATATTCCGAAACTGTCGAACTCTAGTATTTAACTCCTATTATTTAACTAGATAGTATTTGTAAATTCATATTTCGTACTGGACAAAATTGTGATGCCAAAACGGAGAAACACAAAGGTCCGACTGCAAAAGACGCAATCAGAGCACAAACAAACCAAGAGATATTTGACACGACGCCATTGGTGCTTGTGGGTAAATGCAAATGAACTGTTGAGGTGGAGGCGAACACATACCGACGAAATCCATGTGACAATATATGTATGTATGTAAGTGGGCATAAAGCAAAACCAACTACAAACAATAAACTCTCGCATCCACCAACGGTGCCACCATGAATCCCTGTAAATGATAAATGACAATCAGTTGTCCAGTACTTGACTCACAATTATGATCAATTAAATTCGATTAGTCGCTAGCATCGGTCAATAATATGCGCGTATTTGCGTTGGTATTTACACACGCATACGAACAAAAAGTGGGAATGCGTGTGAGTTGGCGATTGGCAAATGTGCGAGGCCAATTGTAAAAGTGCTGATGATCACAACAACTACACAACTACAACCGGCACAACATCGGCGACCAGTACAAGTAGTGCGCATTTCACTCGATAATGAACTATGGTATGCATTGACTAATTGACAGAGAGTGTGCATACTGTGACTGACTGTGACACTGATAACGGTTCATGCAGCATATCTGATCTGTATGTGAGGAACTAATATGCAAGGGTATTGCAAATGATTCGATTAGTTCGACTAATTTGATTGATTAAGTATTCACTCTCTAGAAGCCAGCATAATGAACCAAATGTAGCTTGAAGGGTGAAAACACAGGTGATTTGGTGCTAACAACTTTCATCAATTATCACTAAACGCTCTAGAAGTATCGAAAATCGAGTTTTCTGCATAACTCTTTCATTTTAAATGCTATTGCCACAGTGTAAAGAAGAAAGCAAAAATATAGGTGATTAAAAAAAATATTAAAGAGATGGACTGAAGTTTATAAAAATACCAATGCTGTAATTTTGTTTGAAATAAGATTCCTAAAATTCGAAAACTACGATATAAGTCAGACTATTTCACTTCCACTTCAAAATTGACCAACAGACCATTCCATCACTTCCGGCGTTCGGCAATGTCACGGCTGTAAGCGGTCAATTATGCAAACAACGATGAACGCCCACAAAATAGTGCTTCCAATTGCATGCATATCAACTGCGAAGCAATCATTTGCACTCGTACACACGCCACGCAGTCTAACGGTTCGCAATGTTGCATTTGCTCAAACATCTGCACTTGGACGTTTCTTCTACACACAATATTTCTAACACACTACTTATGTTATGTGTGTGTGTGTGTGGTTAATTTATAGCGTTCACGCAATTGCGCGGTGCATTAATTATCAATAATTCAAAAACACGCATTAAATGCCGAAAGCGCAGCAGAAACAAAAACCGAAACATATACACAAATTTAAAGAAGAATATCGTTGTATAGCAACAACAGTACCCACTGTGGTGGGTGGCACTACATACTACAACAACAATGCGACTGCTCTTGACAATCACAAGTGACACTTTTCAATTTACGATGCGTTCAACGCAAAACCAAACAAGCGGGCGTCAGTCACTACACATAAGACTAGGCAAATATATTTTTAAAACGTTTTGCATACATACATACATACATATACTAGCCACAATATTGTATGTTTGTATGTATGTCTCATAGAAATAATTTGGCAAACCAAAACAAATTTCTCTCACTTTTATTTTCTTATTTTATATACTTTTTTCTTTTGGCTGTACGAATAATATGTATAACTGTAAGTAAATAAATAATAAAATTAAGACCGCGATTTATTTATTATACTCTCGCAACAAAGTTGCTACGAGAGTATTATAGTTTTGTCCACATAACGGTTGGTTGTAACACCCAAAACTAAACGAGTTAGATATAGGGTTATATATATCAAAATGATCAGGGTGACGAGAAAAGTTCAAATCCGGATGTCTATCTCTCCGTCCGTCTGTCCGCCCGTCCGTGCAAGCTGTAACTTGAGTAAAAATTAAGATATCTTAATGAAACTTGGAAGACGTATTTCTGGGCACCATATGTTAAGTTCGAAAATGGGCGTAATCGGACCACTGCCACGCCCACAAAATGGCGAAAACCGAAAACACATAAAGTGCCATAACTAAGCCATAAATAAAGCTATGGAAATAAAATTTGGTATGAAGGATTGCAGTATGGGGGGGGCATATTTGGATGTAATTTTTTTGGGGAAGTGGGCGTGGCCCCGCCCCCAAATAAGTTTTTTTTGTATATATCTCGCAAACCAATTAAGCTATATAAACCAAACTTTCTGCAGTCGGTTCTCCTACGCACCCGACCATACAGCATGAAAATAGTTAAAATCGGATAATAACCACGCCCACCTCCCATACAAAGGTTAGGTTGAAAATTACTAAAAGTGGGTTATCTCACTAACGAAAACGGTCAGAAACACTAAATTTCACATAAGAAATGGCAGATGGAAGCTGCATTCAGATTTTTTACAAAATGGAAAATGGGCCTGGCGTCGCCCACTTATGGGTCAAAAACCATATCACAGGAACTACTCGACCGATTTCAATGAAACTTGGTTTGTAATAGTTTCCTTACATCCCAATGATATGTTATGAAAATAGGCCAAATCGCTTCACAACCACGCCTACTTCCTATATACCAGAACTTTGAAGACGATCTGAATCGTTTACTTTACAATATATAAAGTAAGTACTAGTGAAAATATCGGTGCAGAACTTTGCACAAATACTACGTTTATAGTGTGGCAGCCCCATTCTAAAAATCGCCGAAATCGGACCATAGGTTTTCAAGGTCCCATATATCGAACATGAGGACCTCGGTGCTTCTAACCTAATATTATGGTTTCCAACTTTCAATGGACTTTATACAATATATATGACGAATATGCGTGTCAAATTGTGTATTATATAATATTAATAAAGTTAAATAAATAAATTGCGAGAGTATAAAATGTTCGGTTACACCCGAACTTAGCCCTTCCTTAATTGTTTTTGGTTAATTTTTAATTTTATATTTAACAAATTGCGCGTATTTCTCTGTACTGGTGTACAGGCGTCAACAGTTCCGTAAATACTGAATAGCCAAAGATAAAAACATCCACAGTTGATATGCATCCCAAAGTGTAAAGTCTACTATTTAAAAATATATAGAATAATAAAAATTCTATGCAAAAGAACGAAAAAATATTTTTGTGAGAAGAGAAAGAGGAAGGCTAAATAAAATAAAATGAAAAATATTGAGCAATGATCTCTAATGATCACTGCGAAGCGCACATGTTGGTCATATAATAAGTATAATAACAAATGAAAATCACTGAGTAAGAAAATATTTCAATATTTTTTGCTCTTCCAAAACCAATCCCCGATTGTACTAAAAAATATTTCGCTAAGTGGTTATATGCGCTCCATGACTTCAAAAAATCGATTTTATAAAAATCTTATAAAAAATGTATAGAAATTGTTTCTACAAATTTCAAGTAGATCTGATAGATAGTCTTGAAAATGCAGTCTGTAGAAATTGTGTTGTTCCAGTATGGTTTATTGTCACTCAAAACTTTAAACGCATTTATCTTGAAACAGTGTCTTCAAAGTCGGTTTCAAAACTTCTTGTGAACTATTCAACCGATCTGGATCAAATTTTGGAAAGGCCTTCGAGATACAATTCACAAGGACTTGTATGAAGGAAATATTCTATTATTTATAACTATTTAAAAAAAGAAAATACGTAAAATGTTAGCCTTTCTCTTTAGAAAGCTCTGCTAAAATCCAATTATTTTCCTTTCTTTTCCTTCGTCCAAGTTCTAGTTTAAAGCTTTAACTAAACACGTGTTTTTATTTTAATTTCAGATGATCCTGGAAGGAGTTATATCCCGAAAGGTAGAGGGAAATTACGCCACAATGGCAGAGTTTTTAATATTTTTCTTCGACAATTTTAGTAATCACATTAAATATGTATCTTTATGACAATAAAGATACGACTGAATATTTAATTATTTATATTAGAACATAAATTACTGAAAATATGCTGTTTTTTACCGGACGGAAACCATGTAACCACTGGTTTCAAAAGAAAAAAACGTTAGTTTGAAAAAGGAGCCAGCCTTAATTCCTGACATCGAATTGACGTCAGCCTATGCATGAGAAAATTTGCCTCAAGGCCAATGAGGAAGATTTCACTTTATATACAATGTATTTAGATTTAAAACAATTGTTCTCGGAATCTTCAAAGAGAGATCTCAGCAAAACATATATACATCTTTGGGCATTAGCGACGATAAGCAATAAAATCCAGACCAAATATTTCTTGTTTGTTAGAATTAAACCAAATTTGAAAAGACATTATCGAATTTTTCATGAAACATCTAGATTTTGTTAAAACTTCTTCTGTTTACATATTGATCCCATATTACCCAATTTAAAATAAGAACAAGAAACTACTTCAAAGTCACCACGTCAATAGAACTACTTTGTTCTTGGTTTAACAAAAATGTTTTTTTTTTTTTTTCAAATATATCTATCGCTGTGGTTGTTAGGCGAGCCCCTCATTTAATGATATTGCATTATTACTGCCTTGGCTCTCTCTCTCGCTTTCCCGCCGCTTTTACGTTCCACAATCGTTCATTGCATTGTTTTACAGCTGACTTTTGACTTTCTTGTTTTTTTTTTGTTTTTTTTTTTCGAACGATCAGTGAAAAACGTGTAGCTCCGCGATTGCAGGTGATGAGGTTTGGTACTTAATATAACAACAACAACAACACTCACAATTGCACTCTTTCTAAAACGCACTCATGCACTTGCCGTACATTAAACACACTAGTGCTCACGGAGACTTAAGAGTCACTCCATTAACTGTTCTGACCCGCCTCGTTGTCAACTCTCACTTTCCTCAGACACTTGAAGGTGCGTAAAAGCATGAATGGAATTCCTCTTGCTGCTGCTATGCGTGACTTAATAAGAAGCCTCGATTACTTTACCGTCGTTACTGCCTAGTCTTAATACATTACAGGTACTACATTAAACTGCCGTTATTTTTGTTATAACTGTAATATGTCAACTGCTCTGCACCGCGTTAATTCACAAACGAAATATAAATGGCAAATGAAATGCCAAAAATACCCGTTGAATATTTTGGTGGATGCTAACACTACCGATGCTGCTAATTCTGCAGCCGATTACACTGTCGCCAGCATTAGTACCAATCCGTCGCTGCTTAGCGCTTGCTGCTCCTTTCGCTGCTGCTGCTGCCGCCGCATCTAGTTATGTGCAACGGTCGCTGTGTCGACTGCGACAACCGTGTAATGGCGCCGCAGCTTGGATGGTGGCATCGCACCACCATTCATCGCATCACATCGCACACTTCTTATTCCATGCGGTTTGACTGTCCACATGTGTGCCTACTTGTCTGCCGTGTTACTGCTTGCTGCCCGCACCGTCTTCGGCATTCGTATCTACAAAAAGGCGCGCACGCTCTCCCATATCAGATCGCCGCAATCATCGCTTTGTTTGCTCATTCAGCATTGCTCCACTGTGCATGTTTAGACGGTGGCATTAATTTGAGGAAAATATTGCGAAGAAACAACTTTTTTATTCTGATAGATTTAAAAATCCTTCTATCATACCAGACGTAAATAATCTTTCTACAAAATCCATGATATAAAAAATATTTTTTGAACTTTAAATCTATCCTACTATTATAAAGAGGAAAGATTTGTATGTATGTTTGTAATGAATAATCTCAAAAACCGATTTTCCCCGAGTAACATAGGCTATATTTTTTGCAAGAATCTCAACTTTCTGGAAAAAGTTCTCAGGTGAGGGTAACAAAAAACTCGGTGATGGAGAATCTTAATCTGAAACTGATAATCGTCTTGCAAGTCATTCTTCTCTACTAGGGAGTCGAACTCTGAGCGTTCCCAACACCTTCATAGTCAAAGAGAAAGACAATGGACATCAAAGACTAGATTCGAATTGTCCTCATTTTACTTTTTTTATATGAACCCACGCAAAAAACGGGAAAGTACGTACATATGTATGAATGGGAGAGTGTGTAAAAAATTTTGAATGTTTGCTTAAACCCGTGCGAAGCCGGAGCGGTCTGCTAGTCAATTACATATTTAGAATAAAATAAGTGAAGTATCTATAATGGTTTTTTTAATTTATTCGATACAGATTGGATATTTTTATAAATATATCTAAGGTCTGCAATATAAAGGTTCTGAAGAATATTAACTATCATGAGCGTGGTTATATGAGATTCTTCTTCTTAACTGGCGTAGAAACCGCTTACGCGGTTATAGCCGAATGAGATGATGAGATTGAGAATATGAGATTATCTATGTAATTAAGATAGCATTTGGATTGCCATATAAAGTTCATTTTTCACTTAAGCTCTTTTAAACTTGAAGATTCATGTTGTACAAGCTGATCCGAAACGTAATATTCCAATCGCACCGATTACTTTTAGGCTAAAGACAACTTCAGGGCTCTGAGATTATTTCTACCATCAAAGATCAACAGTGCGACCAAGTTCTCAGTATATCCTCTAGACAATAGATCATCTGTAACTTGGTCCATTGACTATTTCAGTTCGCTATGGTGTTGAGCCCACTGTAGATGTCCGTGTGTTTTTCTTACACGCCACCATATGCGATTTGTGATCAACGAAGCATTCATTTTCCTTTGTGCAAATAGAAAAATCAACCAGCATGATAGTATGTACCAAGGAGTAGTATGAAACAAGAACAATACCAACAAACGAAATCCGAAACACCAGCAAAGCCACAATCAAGCGACGCAAGAACAACAACAGCAACAATATAAATGTTGAATAATACTACAAACACGGAGATTATAAAAGTAAAAGAGACACAAAACCCACCGAACACACACACACACACATACATGCCAGCAGCACAAACACGAATACAATCCAGTGTAACAAGAACAAATCACAAAGGCAAAGGCAAATAAGCAAAGAAATAGCATACGAAATATGTCCAAATCGAAGAAAAAAGAAAATAAAGACAAAAAAGAGCGAGTGGGGAAAATGAAGTGAAAATTTGGTCGAGAACAGAGCCGATGACAGCGGCAGTAACTTTCAGCAGCAGCAAATTCTTTGTGGCACAACACAAACGTCCATTGTTGTTGTTGTTGTTGTTTGTTTCTACTTGTTTTCGTTTGAAATGTGATTTTAAAAAGGTGTAGTGCTGCATGCTGAAAAAAAACGTTGTTGTTTTTGTTATGTGTTGCTTGTCTTACTAACGGTGCTCATTTCGTTCTGGAAGCGTTTTGTATGTTGACGCAGCCCTTTCACGAAATTGCGTAAGTCGATGTGTGTGTGCGTGTGTGTGTGCATTGAATTGTCCTTTCTAATAGCCATAACGTTGTTGTTATTGCTATTGTTGTTTATCTTTGCGCTACTGCTGCATTGTCATTGGTGTCATCAACAGCGGCACGGGAGCAGCAAAAACGCTGGCATAATCAGGCAGCGTCAACAACCAAAAGGAGCGCAGCAACAGCAACAACAATAAAGGACGTGTGCCAAATTGACGGCGCAGCATTCACATGTCACGGCGCAGGCAAACAAAGGAAGAGAGCGCGCGCACTTTGCTGCCCTCAGCGTTGACGGCGTGGTCTGCGTACACCATAACGCCGCGCCGTTGACAGTTATGACATGTAGCATGCACTGCCAAACGAAAAAAGCAACAATAACAATAAAAGCAATTTTACAACTAGCAGCATCATAATCAGCGCAAACGGTCGTCAAAACTAGCAGGCAATAAGCCAGCGCTGTGTGCCAGTCAACGGACGACTTCATCAACACCCGCTCGCACATCGCACAAACGTGCGCCGCCTTCATAAACGTCGGCATCATTAGCACCGATCAAGGGCCATCAACCGTTGTCAAGCGCCAAGGCGAAGACGGGTTCGCTGTCACGGCATAAGGACAATTTTTAATAGCTGTCGCTTGGCAAATAATGGCAAATTTTTGTGGCAAAAGAACAAAAACAAAACAAGAAGAAGCGTAAGGAAACTGTGTAATAACAATAAAGTAAATATTACGAATACCCATAAAGCGGCAAATGCACGCGTTTTCACATACTATACATACATATGTTCATACAACTGTGTGCATGTATATGTCTGTGTGCTGGCGACCCCAACATGTCTACCGCTATATGCGCGCGCCAAAAGATACCATCGCCACACAACCAACAACAAAACTGTGACCGCCAACAAACTCTGGCCACCAACTTGCCAGCTATTTACCATTTAGCCCACAATGTCGCAGCTGTTTGGGTTGGAGCAGCACTGAACGCCAGCCCCAACTACCAACTTTGTCTACTAGCAGCCATGCCAATACATATGAGTACATACACACATATGCTATAGTTATTCGCTTAAGTGAATTCAACGAACCATGGACTGCCGCAGCCCGCAATCCGCAAATCCGCAATCCGCTTGCAGCCACAATAGCCTCAGCAGCGCACAGCTGCTACACTGCATATTTGGATTTGGTCGCTGCTGTTCGTATTGGCCGTGTGTGACAGGAGCAGGAGTAGCAGTCGCGACGGCAGTCTCATCACATCACATCTTCGTTGTTGTTGTTGGTGCTATTGGCAATCGGTCGACCGCCAAAAATGCCACCAAATTTTCGCTTAGCCTGCGGCCGCGTTTGTCTGTTGGTGCAACTCCTGCGGCCATTGTTGCCTCCACTAGTTTAAGCAGTGCCCAAATTTGCTGGTATCTTGCAACATATTCCGTGGTATTTGATGTGATAAACCCGCTGCTGGTACCCAACATAACCATGTCAGTGTGTGAGTCTGCTAGTGTTAGTGGCTTTCAATTGGTTAACGAATTTATTGAAAATACAAGTTATAAACGAGAGAACTCAGCGGCAAAGTGTATGCGAAATTTTAACACATAAATCAATATATGTAGATGCAAGAATTGTATTTCCGTATCAAGTTTATGGACACAAGTAAAAAATATAAATAAAATAATAAAAAATAATTTAAGTCAATTTCAGGATAAATATTTAGAAGAACTAGTTTTCGGGTTCCCGAATATTACTGTGAAAATTTTTGTCATAATGGCAACAGTACAAGTACTGCTCCGAAGCCCTACATACTTGTGAGAAGTGACGGTCCACTCTGATAGAAGGGCGGCGCTACTAGCATACTGACTATGCGCTCGAAACTGGTAAACGAATGTCTAAATTTACTAACAATGAAATCAAGTAACTTCAAGATTAAACTCTAGGCAAGTCTGTCTCACCTACGGTGGAATAGAACAAGTAGGAGCACTGCTGTCTTCGTGTGCTTTACTACTGGAACTCAGCCTCAGCTGAGCTTAGCAAGCGCTGATCAGCCACTAGCAACTTCCTATTCGTATCCCTCTGAGCTATAGGGAGCTCTTCGCCCTAGGTACAGTACTACTTCCCCTAGCTATAGGGATTGAAACTAACCTTTGTCCCATTGGGGGTTTCACACAGTTATATTAAAAATTGTAATGGACGCCGGCAGTTGTAGCAGTTGCTTGAAAGAAGATTGGACCGCCTTTGCGAGATCGATACTACAATATATTGTATCCCACATTTTTGAACACACTAGGGAATTAGCGAAAATATAAGTAACAACTATAGAGATTTCGATAGGTGCAGAGTTGATTTCACAAAGGACCGACTCATAAAGTCTAAGCATGCCCCCTCTTTTGGAGATTATCCTAATCTAATTTAGGAATTAATAATATTTCGGTAAATTAAATTGGGGATACATCTTTATTAAAATCGGTTAAAGCGGTTTTCTTCATAATGTACTTGACAATCAGAGTCGTTGTGAAAAAATAATTTAAATTTCAAATCCTTAGGAAACATAAGCAGAGTTGATACACAGAACCAAGTATATACCTCATGTGGCTTCCCAACTTTGGGCATACAATGAATGACAACCAGCCGAGTTGTCCATAGCTAAAGGTTCCCTTGAGGAATCCGGAACCGAAACCTGGAGACGCTTGCATCAAGAATTAATAATAATTGTGATGAAGCAGTTGGGATTCAAAGGAATTCAGAACTACTCTTTTTGCTAAACAGTCCAACATCGAATCATGCTAAATTAATGTGATATACATGATGTTATTATGTACAGAGCACAAATCTCACATAGCTATGCATCTATGTATGGACAAGTTTACTTCGCAATAAAGCGCATATGTTCATGAGCATGTCTATGCTAGTAGAGTGTGGACAAACATGGACAACATTAACGTAACGATTACAACCACAAGCGGCCCTTATGAGTACGTGCTCCCTCAAAGAGAGCTCATCCCAACCGTTGGCAAACACTTGCCACATCAGGCAGGACATTCGCAGGATGCGCTGCTGCAGTGATGGCGCGCAAAGTGAATACAAACAAATATGGCTCAGTGCATATGCAACGACAGCAACAATCACGACGGTGCAAAATAATGATGGCATGCAGTGGCCTTTGGTGGCATGTTGCAATGTCGCCAAACAAACTACACTCACACTCGCGCTCGTATGCATGTAATCCCGAATGAGTTGGCATGCATGCATGTGTACAAAAGGAACTACTTCATCATCACCAGCAGCACTAACAAATGTCAACAACAATAATATCATGCGCCAACAATACCAACAACAATGTTAGCGCCGAGGAAATCATGCAGAAATCACTAGCACAGCTAGTCGCCGTTAGCAGCCAAATTTGCGGTCGATTTGAAGAGGCGAGTGGAAGTGGTAGGAAGGATCATCATCGTTGCACTCTGTATTATCGTGTGGCCAGAAATTTGCTAACTCAAAGGCCAGTAACTGCTACACAGCACTATGAATTCACGAAACACATGACCATGGCTGCGGCAGCATTTTGGTGGAGCCAGTCAAGCATGCAGTGCTTCACCACAACATTGCGACAAACTTGCAGTCGCGGAATTTCAAGCTGCTGCAACAACAACAAAAACATGGCTATAACTGCGTTCATCGAAGTTTGAGTAACTGTATTTTCGCGCGTCGAACGCGAATTCCCCCGTAAACTGCCTGCTCCTACAGATAGGCATCCAGCAGTGATAGTCCGTTCACTCTGCACATCATTCCACAGCCACTACTGTGGTCTTTGGTTGGCATGTGCGCATATTAGCGCTATTATCACTACACCAACCTCGCTCTTTATTTGTACGAAGTTTGTTTGGTGTTTTTAATTTTGTCCATTTTGCAGTGACTGTTGGGTCTTATGAGGGAAAGCTTGAAATATTTAGCATTAATTTGGTATTTAATATTTGTCATTTCTAAGAGCAGCTACTGATGTCCGTCCACCAAGCAACCATGCTGCAGTTGAGTCTGAGTTGATTGAAGCAAAAAAGAGTCACTTCCGCAACCAAAATGGACCTTTTTTTGTTGATGAACTTTCAGTGAGCTGCCATTCTGCCCGGTTGCCAGTGAACTCTGTGTGGCCTTTTACTTTTGAGTTAATCACTTGTTTGCTTTTCAGTGGTTCGGCACATAATATGCTGGTGTTGTGTTAATAGAGTTTACCAAAGTTGCAAAGGAAGTTTAGTAAAACAACAGCTGCAACATTCCTTCATATTACTGAGGAAGCTCTTACTTCAAAATAAGACAAAAAATATAAATAAAATCAACGCATCACTTAACATAAAATAGAAATGGACACAGTTTCACATTTTGCTACAGTTACAAAACTTTAAACATCCGGATCTGTAACATAAATTGATGTTTTTTTTTTTTAAATAAAAATTTAATATCATAGACAAAACTTCTGGCTTTCAAAGGCTACTTTTCATAGTTTTGACGAAACCTTTCGATGGAGTTCAAAATATCGGGTGTTCCAAGTAGATCCTTTTTCAACAGCCTTTGTTTGTCAGATCACGCGTGAATCATGTCAAGTTGTCATGCTATTGTTTGGCATTTGATCATGAAAAGACTAGAGACCTCCAAACGACATCGCTTCGCTCTATGGGCTCTTAAAAAGTTCCAAGAACATCCTACCTTTTCGAACAAAATTCTGTTCAGCGATGAGACCCATTTCTGGCTCAACAAAAATCTTCAAAAAATCTTAAACTTAAAGATCAGTCAGTTCTGTGTATTCTTATATTCCGAATTCCATCTTATGTATCTTACATGATAATCAGAGCATCATAAACCACCTCAAAAACTGCGCGTGGTTCATTGTCAAGAACCACTCACACATTCGTTCTTTCCGCAAACGTATCACATCCGTTTCGTTTTCCGGCAAAAATTTATGAAATCAATCGACACTATTCACTCACAGCTACTTTATCACTTCCAAGCCATAACAGCGACAACAAAAACAACTTTATCGATGGCGGTTGTGACAATATTTGTATGGATGATTTCAAGCCGTTGACAGTTAAGCAGCCCAACGATTGGTGGCTTCGATTTATGCCAGCAATTGCCAAAATCGCTGAAAGCGGAACGAGTTTAGGGTGGATATGTACGAATATGTTTGAAGAAGGGGATAGGGGATGTAAACTGCCAGCTAATGCACAACATATGGTGGAGTGAATGAAATGGCTGAATAGCAGATGATGATTCGAATATATGGCGAAAATTGCAATGCAATGATGAATGCAAACAATAATAATGAACTTAGGCAATAATAACAATAGTAGCAATATATTCATAGCATGAGGAATTTTACTGCTAGCAAAAAGAAATAGGGGTACTGTTTTCGCCATTGCCTAAAGGAAGTATACATAAATTTACATTTCCAGTGATCAATGGAAGCTAATGTAGCTGAAGGACAACTAAAATTTTAACGGAAATAAGCAGATTAAACTTTCATATTAACTAAATATTAAAAATAAGAATAAAAATTAATAATAAAGACATATGATTTCAATAAAATAAAAATTTAGTTATGATAAAATATAATTTATCATTTATTTTTTACTCACTTGCCTTCACTTGAGCAGAAATGTTCGAGTTTTCATCATGCTTAAAACACTGTGCCACGTTACAATCACATCGCTGTTATCACAAACAAAACTTTGCGCAGCATCACTTTGTACAGCAGACTTCCAAACGAACGAGCGCAAACGAGCCCTTGGCAGAGCGCATACAAGAACGTGAACAGCCAACGCCGACCGTTGCTAGATGAACTCCACATTTGACAGCGACCAATACCAACATCTGTCATTGTTTGACAATTTAACCGGCGGCTAAAAAGTTCGCAGCAGTAAGTGCCAAAAGCGCTTGTAGTTTATCACTCATGGTCATGCAGTTGTTGGGGAAGCACTGCAACCAACCAATGAAGTTGCTAGTTGTTGTTGTTTTATTGACACTACAGCTACTGTTCGAGTGTGATTAATAGCATCAGCAGTTAAACGGCGAAAAATCCCCACTGTATACCCACACAGCCCCAGGACACTCACCTACAGAGTCAGAGTCAGACTCAGTTTCAAAAGATGGGTGGCCACACAAAGATGATACCGTCGACGCTTTGGGGGCAATTACATTGTTTATGCTCCCATTTTTACTTGAAGACATAGTATATTTGCTTGTTATTATTATTATTTGCTTATTTATACAACACATCGTTAGCGCTTGCGGGCATTGGCTCCACCAGCGGAAGTTGCATTATTTGTATCCATCACTTTTTATTTACACAACAAAACACCCCTGCGCTCTGGTTCGCAACTAACCGCGTTGCAGCATCTGGTCATTGTCCTTAAACTCACACCATCATCCAACAATCGAAACACAGAACACTTAAATCAACAGCGCATTGGCACTTATGTTCTTCTGATTCCACTTTATATTTTACGCTTCAGTTTTTACTTCCCTACGGCGCTTGCAACTGTCACAGCACTTGACGCACTCCATCAGCTGCCTGTATCGGTTTTTGACTTTGATTGCATGTTTAAAGGTTTGCGTCTGACACTTGCTGTCATTAATTCTGCACACACTTTATCATTTTCGTTTTTTCAGCGATTTTTTGTTAATTTTTCTTTGCCGGTTCAATTACTACACTTTCCGTTTGAGAGCCACACTCACTGTTGTACACTGCTGTTACGTAGATATGTTATACTTCTGTCGGTGATTTGTCGTCGCCTTCCGTTTCCCGTTGCCTTAAATGAAATTTGTCAAATTGCCACATTGCGATAATCTTAAAGTTTACACCAGTCACTTTCCGTTCACTTTATCACCGTTTAATTCACAATTAAATTAGTCAAGCTTTTGACATTTCGCTGCTAATTTAATGAATTTCTTATGTAAATTTCGCGGCAGAGAGCCACACACACACACACTTTGTTTTAACGCTTTGCGCAGCGCGCCTTCCACTGTTGGCATTTTGCCTTCATCGCACTCCGTCTGTCAACTCAATTCATCAACATTGCCCAGCATGTAAATTGTGTTGTCCAGTCCTTGTTTCTATATTATTTTTGTTGTAGTTTTTATTAGTGACGCACAATATGCTTGTGGCTTCTTCTATGGCTTTGATTTATTATTGTTGCTCATTTTAGATTTATGCTTCATTCATTATTGGCGCACAACAATTCACAAAATTGTATGACTTCTGTCTTGTGTCTTCTGTCGCTGTGTTGTATTTGTTATTTATTTTGTGTTGAGTGTACACTGATTGTCTTGTTCGAAAAGTTTTTGCACAATTGTCTTGTAATTGCTGTTCTATTAACGGTTTTATCGCGTCAATCAGTGCCACACGAAACACAAATGAACTGCGCCGCCCACTCACTCACGCGTTAACTGTCGGTCATTAGTGCTTCTTCATGCCGCAGTATGCTGTTCACCTCTCAATTACGTTGCACAAATACACATTTGATAAATTGTCATTTATTTAGTAATTTTCAGTTTTTATTTTCCAATCTCAAGAGGAATCAATCCTTTGGTCGAGATCGTATTTTTAGAGCAGTAGAAACTAGATTGCACAGTCGCTGGAATTTATTAGGCATCAGTCTAATCGTAGTCTTTTCGTTCTCATTTTTCAAAAGCTTCCCTTCACTTAAGGCACTGTAATGAACTCATAGGATCGGCTATGTTCATATCCTGTGAGTCTTATGCCACTTAATCAGACTGCTAATAAGTTTCATATTCTAAATACAAATCATTGCGATCGCCTTCAATTTTATTAACCTTTCAATGCAGAATGTATCTTATACCTATTCCGTTTTCCTTCTTCTTTGTACGTCCCCATGAGCTTCATTTAATATTTCTTGACCATTAGGGGTCATCCGTGGGTGTTGTTTCTTATTCATTGATTATTCGTTTTTATGTGTTGGGTCCCAAACCCTACGCACAACCGCATAAGCGGGATTCGCCTTCTCACTTTAGCTCGCTTCCAGACGGATATCTGTTGGCTACCCAGAGGATACTTGGTCTAAGACCGGAAGTCGTGAGCTACTTTAGCCACATGCAAAAGAATTGTTCCTGGTCACTCCCAAGTGAATCACAGTCCGATACTTTCCTCACTTACGTGAACTTCTACATATGACTCCATCCTCCATCCTTTATGCCGCGATGTCTGAATTTGGTATCCCCGCAAAATTAATACGGTTGTGTAAGCTGACGTTGACCAACACCAAAAGCTCCGTCAGGATCGGGAAGGACCTCTCCGAGCCTTTCGATACCAAACGAGGTTTCAGACAAGGTGACTCACTATCGTGCGACTTCTTTAACTTGATGCTGGAAAAAATAGTTCGAGCCGCAGAGCTAAACAGAGAAGATACAATTTTTTATAAAAGTGTACAGCTACTGGCGTGCGCCGATGATGTCATTGGAAACAACACCCGTGCCGTTAGTTCTGCTTTTTCCCGCCTGGATAAGGAAGCGAAGCGAATGGGTCTGGTGGTGAACGAGGACAAGACGAAATATCTCCTGTCATCAAACAAACAGTCAGCGCATTCGCGTCTTGGCTCCCACGTCACTGTTGACAGTCATAACTTTGAAGTTGTAGATAATTCCGTATACCTAGGAACCAGCATTAACACCGATAATAATGTCAGCCTTGAAATCCAACGCATAATCACTCTTGCCAACAGGTGCTACTGTGGACTGAGTAGGCAATTGAAAAGTAAAGTCCTCTCTCGGCGAACAAAAACTAAACTCTACAAGTCCCTCATCATTCCCGTCCTAATTTATGGTGCAGAAGCGTGGACGGTGTCAACATCCGATGAGACGGCACTAGGAGTTTTCGAGAGAAAGGTTTTGCGGAAGATTTATGGTCCCTTAAACATTGGCAACGGCGAATACCGCAGAAGATGGAATGATGAGCTGTATGTGTTATTCGACGACATAGACATAGTCCAGCGAATAAAAAGACAGCGGCTACGCTGGCTGGGTCATGTTGTTCGAATGGACGAAAGTGCCCCAGCTCAGAAAGTTTTCGATGCAGTACCCGCTGGTGGAAGCCGAGGAAGAGGGAGACCTCCACTCCGATGGAAGGACCAGATGGAGAAGGACCTGTCTTCACTTGATATTACCAATTGGCGCCAAACTGCCAAAAGAAAAGATGCGTGGCGCGCTGTTGTGGACTCGGCTATAACCGCGTAAGCGGTTTCTACACCAGTCAAGAAGAAGAAGATTAGGGGTCATCAATGGAGCTTGCCCAACAGGTACTTCAAAATCTGCTTACCTCGAAGGATGTATTTCAAGTGTAAGTAGTAGATTCTCTCTTTTCGTCGATTGTAAAGGCTTCACATAGTCTCATGGTACATTTCGTCGAAATTTGGAAATTTGAATCAATTTACATACAAGAAGCATAATGAAATAATGGCATAAATGAGCAAAGTAAAACCGGAATGTGGCTCAATAAAAACGGTAACATATGTGCAACTGTAATTCGTTCGACCACAAATTTGGGAAATCTTTCATATCATCTGCTCCATTTCTATTCAAAACAAGCAACATTTGTAGTTCGGCATTTTTTGCGGCAATTTTCTCGGCGATAAGAACCGCCGGCTTCATTTGGCTATCAGATTGCCATTTCGCATTTAATTAACTTTCATACGGCAGTCATTTTCGTGGCAGTTTACGCGCTATACGCCTATGGCGTATCTATTTAAGGACACACGCATGTTCCGTGGTGGCCATAGTTCCAATAGCCATGACCAGTTAATGAAACGCGAATAAAATCCTAACGGTTATTGTGTTCAACGAAACGTTAAACGAAAATAACCACTAAAAACCGATGACTGAGCATGAAACAAAAGATCGGATAACGATGCGTTGTCGTTGTCGTTGCCGTTGGTGGTGGCGCATGGTTAATGAGCAATAACCATATTTGTGCTAAGATAGTCAAGCTTCAAATGGATATGGCAACTTAGGTGTGGGAACTGTAGCAAATAGCATTTTTAGTCATAATAACTAGCAGCTTATGCAGCTATAACTGGAAGTTATTTAATCTTCGGCTTAATAATCCAAGAGATTATCGAGAATTACAAAGAAATGAAGCTGCATTTTCATGCAATAAAGATGGAGGCCAATATGCGTATATGCGAAGAGCTTGAAATGTTTGCAAGGAGAAAGAGTGCTAGTAAATTCCTATGAAGGGTCTGACAATTTACCGAAGATATAAATACCAAAGCTTATTTCCGTAAGAAGAGAACAGGCGATTCACTGAATGAAGTCCAACATTTTTTAAGTAGTGAACATCTTCAGTCGTAAACTTAGACTAAAGTAAACAATTCAATCAATCAATCCATTGATCTTTAGAATAGGAAAAGAAACGAGCCTAATGGGTTAGTTGTTGAATAACATGATCTCCAAATTTCAATTAAGCAGTCTGCACAGTTCAGCCATGACTTCCATTTGCTGTTGACATATCTTCTAATTCTTACCGGAGAGAATTACTTTCCGCTCAGATGGCGCTAGAGAAGTTAAGTTCTCTTTTAGGACCCATCCTAAAAAATGACGAAGAGCGTGGGTAAAAAAAGTAGAATCGACATTGTAAGGAATTTTAATACTCGATTATTATAAAAGTACATCTGTCAACTTTGTAACATTTTTTTCAAAGTGCAGAACGACCTGCATAACAGTCCCACCCACCCATCACATCACATAGCTCTTATCGCGGCGCGGAGATACGCGTTTCGAAAGTAAGCATTTGTTTAAGTTGTGCGCTTCTCTGCGCTCCACTTCGTAGCCAGCAACGTTTATCGCTCCCTTCAACACTTAATTTGACGATAATAGCTGCTCTAATGATGTGTCTCTACCCTTCCAGGAAGAAAGAAACCATCTCGGCATGCTTAACCCCAGCTTCGCAGATTTTCATATGAAAATTTTCAATTTTGTTGCAGCCTTTTGGGCGTTTAGCAAAGCGCGAAATTCACAAATGGTATTACAATATAATAATCTTTGTTATATCTTAATGGGGCGTTTTTCGCGCTTAAATGCTCGCGCATAATAGAATACCGTTCATATCCTTGTCAAAATGCTGGCTGTGGCTGGGTTTTAAACGCGACGCGTTATTTTTGTTGGCAAGCATGTATGGTTACGTTGTCGGTGTCTGGTGCGGACTTCGTTTGCTTACTGACGCGAAGTTTTGAGCAGAAGGAGTTAAACGCTGCTCAAACATGATGAAAGGTTGTGTTGCACACATTTGCCCCGCTCGTGTTATCAATCGCCTTTTGAAATAATGGCGTCAGGCTACTGAAAGTAAAAAACGCAGTTCCTCTTCCGTTTCATGACATCTTACGGATGCACAATTGTTTGGAAGAAAGTAGACGCGCCGCCACAAACACTTTTACTCATGACTTCAGCTTGATTTTGAATTTATGCATATGTATAGCCTATGCCTGTATTCCCTTATATATTATATATAGATAAGAAAAATTATTAGATATATATTATATTAATGCCTATATCAACATCTCTACATACAATGAGTATACTTGTGAACGCATTTAATTTCCTTCGAAGGCAAAAAAAACTCCAATAAACACTGATAACATACATATGTAAGTATAAACATACATACATATGTGTATATGTAGATTTCAAGGGAATTTAGCAAGTCCAATGAATTGTAAAAAATTTGATTAGAATTACAAAGCAGCATCTTTGGAATCAAAATTATATAAATAATAATAATATTTACTCATATATTATAAGTAAGCACGACAATAAATAAAAATTTAATAAAAACACATTTAGATTTCCTTGCACTATTTACAATAATAATAAATTATTAAATATTTATTTAAAGATTTTTTCTCTTATTGCATTTTCAATAGATAACTTTTATTATGTTTAAAATTTTAATGAATAATTGTTAATATTTTGTTACTTCCTTATTTTCAAATATTTGCCATTATTCATCTTATTTCAAATATTCCTTCATAGTTTCATAAAATTTGAAAAACTAGTCTAAAAAATACCACTACTGGTTTCCAGTTATTGTGAATTGATTACACTCGCAATAGTTTACTGACAATCCTTTTGTAAGCAGCTGTCAACAGCAACAAATTAGCTCAAATGCTCGCGCTAAAAATTTAAAGAGTATTTCATAAACTTATTAAATTATTAAGTGTTTTCAGAAAAAAAATCGTGAAAATAAATTAATTGTTGAGATATTAGCAAAGCAACTGTGAACATGTCTGGATTTTCTTTTGGAAACCCGTCACAACAACAGGCGGCTGGTTTTAGTTTCGGCACTTCTGCAGCACCGGCCGCAGCTAGCACGCCAGCATTTGGAGCTGCTGCAGCGCCTACGTTTGGTGCGAATGCTGCAACTGCCACCACCGGCTTTGGCGCAACCGGATTTGGAGCAGCTACGACGGCACAAGCGCCTGCATTTGGAGCAACCGCAAATCCAACAGCGACCGTAGCACCATTTGGTGCAAGTGCTACAACTGCAGCACCTGCTTTTGGGGCTCCACCTACTGCCGCTGTAGCGCCCACCTTTGGTACAGCGGCTCCCACATTCGGTGCAACAGCCGTCAGCAGCGCAGCACCGTCTTTTAACTTTGGTGGTTTGGGGGGAACAGCTACAACAGCGAATGCGCCAACGAGTGCAGCACCAGCATTTGGTTTTGGCGGACTTGGTGGTACGGCTGCTACGAGTACGGCGACATCAACTGCACCGACGCTCGGTTTCAGTGGTCTAGGTGGTGGTTTGTCGTTTGGTAAACCCGCAGGCACAACGACATCCGCTAGTTTAAATTTCGGCACAACAACAACTTCAGTTGCAACAGGCGGAATGTGGAAGCCAGCTGCCACCTCAACCACGGCGACTGCTACACCGTTTGTTGGTCTGGGTGGTGTTGATGTAAGTTCAACGCAACCAAAAGCGGGCGATCTAAAACAAGACAGCGTCAAGGTAAATTTGTTGCTTTTCATATTGAATTGTCTTTTAATGATTTTATTTGCAGATAAAAGAAACTATTGTGCCAGATGAGATCGCAAAAACTGTTGACACTCTTAAATCGCACATAAAAGCACAAAAAACACTTTCCTCAGATATTGGACGCACATCTACTTCGAAACTGTCCAATGTATCCAACGAAATAAACAATATCCAATGGGCACTCCAGGAGATTTCCAACTCGGTGGACACCAACTACAAACAAATAAAGCTGCTGCGTAAGGAAACCTCAAAAACCATACAGGCTGTGGAAATGGCGCAGCGTACACAGGATACGCCAGCTGGGCTACAATTTGAAAATACAGCTCCCTTTCAATTCTTCCTCAGTTTAGTAGCCAAGTATGAGCAGGATTTGATCAACTTTCGTCAGCAAATTGCGTTAACTGAGCACCATATGCGCTCGCTAACCAATCCGCAAACAGTATCCCCCGACGATTTGAAACGTGGCTTCCGACAAATAAACGAGAGCTTCGTTTCGCTCGCCGGACGTTTGCACGAATTGCACCAGAAAGTGGAGACGCAGAAAGAACAATTCCTGAACTTACGAAAATATCGCCTGCGCGATACTACAAATGTATTTGCCAAGATCGACAATCCCGAAAGCAAGGTCGACACAGCGAATATCACCTGCGGACCGACACCGTTTTCCAATATTTCTGCAATGAGCGCATTTGGAAAGAGCTTTAACAACGCATCGGCAGCAGCGGCGGGAAGGACTGGGAACGCTGCGACGGCTGGTGCTAAATGATTGAGTGAATGAGAATGATATTGTTAAGGAAATGTTTTCTCTGATAATGTTTGGATATAACCGTTAACACTTTATTGCAAATCGTTTTTAATAAAAGAAAGCACTTTTTGAAAATTCTGAAATAATTTCTTTGAATAGTAAACACAAATTTGGCTTCTTAAAATATTGCAATTTGTCCCGAATAAAAGATTGATTAACTTCCCCATCTTCATATGTATATAGTAATAAAATTAATTTGTATTAAGCTACTGCTCAGCAACAATTTGTTATATTTAGCAAGCGATATAGTTCATTATTCTATGCATGTTTCGCAACACTCTTCCGGAATACATACAAAAGTAATTATTTTTTACTCTCTGATTTTATGAACATGTTTATATTTTTAATAGGTAATAATAAATGTAATTAAAGTGTTTATTGGAAGGCCTATAATTCGCCAATGAAAAATCAACGTTCAACACAATCTCAACGCATATTCTTAATAAATATCATCAGTGTTTATCATTTCTTAACAACTTGTATGACATCCTCATCGGCCATAATATGCGATATGCCAACGCGTTGTGGCGAGTACTTTGTGGAAGTACCCCAAACAAGTCCATATTTAAATTGAGCAGCTAGTGTACGATGTATAGCATGGCATACATGTTCAACTGTAACACCCTGTAAAGACACAAATGCAGAAATTTCATTTATGTAAAATTCTATCGAGTACAAGTGTTCACTTAACATACCCTCCGCAAAATCAAACCATCATCAAAATCTGGTGGTGCACCTGGTTTCTTTGTATAAACCCTTATTAGCTGCAACGCATCCCACAAGGCCTCTAACAGGTAGTCCAAATTTAATTTCATGTTGCAACTGACCACTATCGAGTTGGGTTGTCGCGCTAAACGATCGACCTCTTCAATTGAAATCTGATCGATTTTGTTGTACACGTACAAGCAGGGCAAATATACACGGTTGGCCGTCACTACATCGATAAATTCATCCTCAGTACAATCTTCGCGGAACAGTACCTCCGCATTGAAAATTTTAAATGAGTGTAAAATAGTTTGTACCATTTTCTCATTGCAACGCGACAGCGCACATGTGGAGTTAAAGCTAAGGCCACCACCCTTCTTCTGCTTGAAGTAAATGTTTGGTTTGCGTTTGTTGAGTCTTATGCCCACTGATTCCAACTCACGTTCCAGTAAATCACGATGTACATTCGGTTTGGTAGCGTCCAACATCATGATGACCAAATCGGCCGTACGCGCTACGGCGATAACCTGACGACCGCGACCTTTACCCTTAATTGTGCGGAAATCAAAAAATACTCGTTATTAAACTAGTTAAAAGTGATTTCTGTAAAAAAAAACAATTACCTGAGCGGCACCTTCTATAATTCCAGGCAAATCTAGTAATTGTATATTAGCACCCTTGTGCTCAATGACACCGGGGATACAAGTGAGCGTGGTGAACTCATAGTTGGCCGCTTCAGATTCAGTCTTGGTTAGCGTAGACAACAAAGTGGACTTACCAACCGAAGGGAAACCAATTAACGCGACTCGCGCATCACCACTTTTCAAAACATCAAAACCATCTCCCTTTTCACCTTTTTTTGATGGTTCCAATAACTGAGAGCGATATTTGGCAAGCTTCGCTTTCAAAAGACCCAAGTGATATTCGGTTGCTGGTATATGAAAAATAATTTAAAGATATTAATATTATCAGCATACTTAATTTTTAAAATGGTTTTATTTACTTTACGTCAAGAGTTAACCTACAAGCGAGTTTGTGACAATAAAAACAACAATTTGCCAGCGGAGCACGGACTAGTGTGTAGTGCGGCCACACCATACATTCTGCTAACCAGCTTACCTTTGTTTTTTTGAGTACGAGCAATTTCCTTCTCTATTTCTGAGATCTTATCCAAGATACCCATCTCTGCCGTCTATTTTATTTGCAATTATAGTAATTACTAGCAGTACATTTATTATTTTTTGAATGAAATTTACTTTTCACTGTCGCCTGGTTTATAAATCGCTTACTACTGCCTCAGTCGACGTCGCTGCTGTCGGCTAGCATATATGCGCTACGACAGCTGTCAAACATTTGTGAATGGGTCTTTAAAAACATTCACAATAAATATCAGATTATTTAAATTCTCACCATAAAATAATTTCATATATGTATATATAAATTAAAACTTAAATTCATTTCAATCAATTTGAAAGTATATTCTCTTGGCTACAATTATTGTTATGGTGACATAAAAAAATATATATTTTTTATTTAAATTTTAGTTAAATATTCTTTCAGATTTAATTAATTTTTATTTTATATACTAATATTTTAGTTAAAAGAGTGCATTAAAGTAATTAAAAGAGAAAGCATGCACAAGGCAAATGCTTGGTGCAATTCATCTTCACCAGCGCGCTTTCGATCTGCAAATTTCTTAATATTTCGTTCCAACGAATAGTAAACACCCCTTAACTTTAAATTATATGTATGTATATATTTGTATAAATCAATTAAAATAACATATTAAAATTACTGTTGTGCAATTGAAAATCCAAAATAAAGAATTAATTAAATTTAGAGTTAGTTTGCGCTTGCATAAAACCGTTCTCCTTCCACCCCCACCAATTTTCATTACTTATCTACGCGTACACTTAGTTGGCATAATAACCATGCCCATCACTGCCCATGTACTCTGTCCAACGCTGCGTCTGTATGTCATCCAGCTCAGAGCATACCTGACCCTTTTGTAACGTATGACACGTACACGAAATGCTGATTCGTGTGACGATTAATTGTGATTCATATTTCGGCACATGCGGTGAAACGTTCACTAAACGATCGCTTAGACATTGCTTTAGGAATTGCTTTCGCAGTATACGTATATTGTCTAATGTATAACCTTGATAATTAAGAAGGAAATGAATATATTAGATATTTAATCGAAACCAACGTGTTTAGTTCCATACTTTTATAAGCGCTTATCTTCTCTTCAACGCAATTCAGATCCTGTGGCAAGAAGAGTGGCGGATACGTTTCCGACTCACGTATGTTTAGCACGAATGCAAAATCCACCGAAGAACGTGTACCATTTAGCGTCTTCAATAACACACCCGTCGATGAGATTGAGGATAGGAACCATTCATCGGATTCATCGCTAGTTGATGGACTAGCAGAAGTCGCGACCGTATCATCCGTCACTTTCGTTTGTGTAATGTCATCACGTCTTAGACGACTACGTTTACTCTTTTTATTAGTATCATCTTGGTTTGTCGAGTAATCGTATTTGTGTGAATCTTTAATAGCATCACGCTCCTCCTTTTCCATTTCCAGATCCCATAAGCTAAGTGGCTCCTGTTTGTCTAGGTTATTTTGCGGCACACCACCAGTGGGTACGGTTTGTGTAGTATTCTGCTCATCCTCAAAGGATGTAATGTCACTGCGCACATCACGATTTCCCGGATATTTCGTGCGCAGCCGTATAGGATGCTCATTCTGCGGTACCAGCTGCGGCACTTCGTTGTCAGCGTAGAGCGTATCGTATTCCTCGGGCACATGCGAGCCAACTGCGGACTCGTAGTCTTTTTGCTAAAAAAATTAAGTTTTTTTTATTGAAAGCAGTGGAAATGTTTAAAAAAATTTACCGGTTCACGTAATTGTTCGTTGCCATTGGCGGCATAACCTGCTCCGTAATAATTACTATAGCTATTTTGTTTAACGGGGTCGTACATGTTATCGGCGGGTATTTCGTTATTTGGTAGAATTTCTTGCAATAACTCCTGATCTAATATCGGATTTCTCAGCGGATTCTCCTTGTAGTGTGGCGTACTTTGATGCTTTGACGCCTTCTCTAGCTTTTCTAAATCAGCGCTGGCAGCGATTTTCTTTAGCAGCTCCTCTCGATTGGCCAACAGTTTTTTCAGCAATTTAGGGTGCTTTAAAGGAGACTTCGAGTTGTGTTTGGCATATTGTGGGCGTTGAGTGCGATTGAGGTGTACGTCAATGTCATCTTAATAAAGAATGAAAAGGAAACATATCAAAACAATATATTCTTATGAAACTCCACTTTACTAACCTGTGCTAAAAATCACAGCACCTGGTGGTTCGATGTGGCGCGCAATTGCGTAAAGTTTCAGCACAGTCGAAGTGTTGTAACGTAAACGGCAAGTGTCTGCACGTGATTGTAAAATGATGTCACTGTCTGAAACGAGATTGCAAAATGTAATAAAAAAGCGTACCCACCATCCAGGTTTTACAAAGCTCTCACCTGGTATAAATTCATAAGCGTCTTTCGCGTTATACTTATCCCTACATTGCATTTGCCAGTGCAAAAAGAAGTCGCCACCAAAAGTCTGCGATACCGAAACACCACCCAACAAGCTATTCGAACCACCGGAATCAGTCATCATCGCACCCAACAGGGGTTTGCCCGTTTTGCCATCCAGTATGGTGGTCTGCGAGTAATAATATACTGGGAAACCCGGTCCAGTATTATATTTCACCATGAAATCGGTTACATTATCATTATTGAAATGCCCTGGTACAATTGCGCTAACGCTCTCACTGGCCGGAAATGTGTAATTCCACAACATACTGAAATTACGCCCATCGAAGGCAAATACTGACGAATTGAATGATGCCGCAACAATATCCGCTATGTGATCTCCCGTTATATCGGTAATCACAGCGGGCACCATCACGCCAGAGTGTTTGCTTTGAAAGAGTGGTGTAAACTCTTTTTCGCTTGTAAATTGCATAAGGGAAAGTAAGCGTATTGTATAGATACCACCCGGTGTATTTTGACCGCCTGTGATGATCATTAGTAGTTCGGTGCCATCTTCTTTGGTGAGCACCTGTACAGGCACAAAGACTTCCTCTTTGAACGGCGTTGGTATCGTGCGTATGACTTTACCCGTCTTGCCAGAAATCACCTTAATGTGCCCCGCTTTGGACTCTTCGCGTTCCTCGAGATGCGCTGCAAGTATATCAGCGATTTCGTCGCCATCTAAATCACGTATGACATTTATGGTGTAGAGATCCATTACGATGGGCGAGTTGGTTTCCACTTCCACCTCACGAAACTCCCAAATGCTATTGCCGCTACGGCCATTGATGGCGAATATCATCTGTGGAAGAGTATTACCAAATTAATACCATGGATATTATGGAAGTATTTCACACTTCTGCCAAAACCAAACTTACACCCAGCCTGCCTGCGGCCACACAATCCGGATAGCCATCAAGATCAATATCCAATGTACATAGGAGCGAGAAAACATTCGCCACACTCCATGTCTGCCAAAGTAAACTGCCGGTAGCACCATTTACGGCAATTACGCCACCTTCACAAGGCACTTCGTCGTCACCTTGAGAGGACTTACACTTGGGCAACGTAAAACCCTCGTACTGTATGTTGTCATCTGAAACCGCAAAAGATGAATACAATTCAGGTTAGCTATCAATGCATGCAACTCACCAACGCCGAATCCGAAAATTATATCTGCAATATCATCTCCATTTAAATCGGCCTTACGTACTGGACTCTCGCTGTTCATGCGGGGAAAAATACGCGACCACGAGCGTTGCACACTGACTTGTGCGCAAGGCACAAACTCGGTGCCCATACTACTGCCATATGCCAGCGTTTGACCACCGCCGGCATAATCAGCGCCCGGTGGCGCTGTGGGTTCGCGCTTTAGCCACACTTTAAAGCGTTGCAATGGTATGGGAAACATAGTAAGGATGAGCGCTGCGAGGCTTATCAAGGCAATAAGGACAGTCAGTGCGGCAAGGCCATAGCAAAAAGGCTCACAGCAACGCCAACAACGACGATGCTTCATCATAATCGGCACCGAATTGTGCATTCGACCATTTTTACGGCGCGGCGCCATTAGAGGGCGCTTCAGACCCTTCTCCTCACTCAACTGTGTCGTTTGGTGGATAAAAAAGGGAATATATAGTTAGTGTGTGTGTGTGGGAGTTATTTAAAAAGGGGGTGTGTATACTTACCTTGGCGGAGCGCGCATCCTTAATGAAGACGTCATCATCCACATCGTCACTGATCTCCTCGTCGATGGAGTCACGTATGACGATACGGCTTGATGGCACATATGGTCGCATTTTAATCATATTGTTGGATCTTTAAATTGGACGCTTGATTACTGAACAGCGCGACGTTGATTAGCGCACGTAAAGCGGCAATGTTTGCTTTGTTTGTTGTTAGTAAAACAATAACAAATTTTGAAAATGTTTAATTTTAAGTGCTTCAGTCTGAGTTCATTTGCTGCTCACACGCCCTGAAGTATGCAATTTATTGCTACGGCTCAGAATTGAATATCAACTTGTACACCTTTGACGTTTCTTAATTAACGTTTTGCACGCAAAATTGTTATTTATGCATTAACACATAGTTAAACCGCTATATTTTACCATTTTTTCCTGTTACACTTCAAGCTCTCAACAATTTTGTGTCCAACTGTGATGGAGATTTGTAAAAATCGATATTTTCCCCTTATAAAATACGCACACACACACACAAACGTGAGTATACAAACGGCGACACTGTCACTTTTGACAGCTGGTTAACGCAGACTTCACAGGAATCTGACGCCTGCGCCCCACACACTTGCACCTCCATCGTAGCCAATGTTCTTTTGTGTATATGTACAATAAATACATTGAATGTTAGCGAGTTGCAGCAACAATTTGCCGTCGTTGCCAGCACGTGTTGCACTTTTGTTTGTCAACAAAGGCGCGTGGGTGGCAGCAACAGCCGCTAAACGCTTTCAGGCTGTGGTATGTCTTACTCACTATTGGCCATAAATCTCCACCGGCACGCCACACAGCAGCCTGTTGCGCTCAAATACCTTTCACTTACACGCATACATTCCAACAAACACACACACACATACATACAATATATGTATATAGAGCAAAACAAATACTTACAGGAACACTACAACAAACTCTACTCCATATGGGAATACTCCGTGGTAGCAAATCACCCGCGCTCTGCACACTTAACGACCAATACGCATTCGAATTCTTCATTCATACCAAGGCATGCACACACACACGCACGTTTTTGTTGTATGTGTACAGGTTGCACAGTAATAAACAAGTTTATAGTGTCTTATGTACACATATACATACATATGTATATGAGTAGTCTTCTGATGCGGAAGTTCAATGTCCTCATTCGGTTATGAATGAATTGACGCTTTGTTGCCATCGTTACATAAAATATATCTGTACATATATACGCGTATGTTATTAGTAATGTGCTTTTTGTTAATTTCGAATACCCTTTCGCACACACGCACACACACACACACTATATAGACGAGAGGGAATCTTGCAAAGCGTTCTCGCAATCGTATTGAAGTCTTCTTAGTTTGGTTTGTTTATTCATTCATAGCTTCCGCAAAGTAAATCTGGGTTATGTTTTGTTCCAAAACAAAAGCGCATTCATGCCGGCAGCAGTAAGGCATGTTTTTGTTCAGTGAAGGACAATATAGACAGTGTGTGTGTGTGCGTAAAATTCTTAATGATATCTACTTGCACATAAGTACTTTTTATATAATTGAGTTAGAATTGCAATTTAAAGCTCCTCAAGCAGAGAAATTTAGACTTGACTATCTGAGCTTTTTCTTCCATTTTGGCTATGCTTTCTTTTATTGTATGTATATATGTGATTGGCGTTGCAACTGTTTAGCCGGTTATAGCCGAATCGACGATAGTGCGCCACTTTTCTCTCTCCTTCGCAGTTCGGCGCCAGTTGGATATCCCAAGTGTAACCAGGTCGCTCTCCACTTGGTCCCTCCAACAGAGTGGAGGGCTTCCCCTTCATCGGCTTCCTTCGGTGGGTACTGCATCGAACACTTTCACAGCTGGAGTGTTTTCGTCCATTCGGACAACATGACCTAGCCAGCGTAGCCGCTGTCTTTTTGTTCGCTGAACTATGTCAATATCGTCGTATAAATCGTACAGCTCATCGTTCCAACGTCTGCGGGTTTTTGCAAAATTTTCCTCTCGAAAACTAGTGTCATGTTGACATCGTCCAAGCTTCTGCACCATAAAGCAGGACGGGAATGATAAGCGACTTGAAGAGTTTGATTTTGGTTCGTCGAGAGAGGACTTTACTTTTCAATTGCTCAATTGCCTACTCAGTCCAAAGTAGCACCTGTTGGCAAAAGTGATTCTGATTCACCTCTAGACCCATTCGCTTCGCTTTCTTATCCAGGCGGGAAAAGCAGAACTAACGGCGTGGTTGTTGCTTCCGATGATATCAATATCATCGGCGTACGCCAGCAGCTGTACACTTTTATTCTTAGCCCACGCCTAACGGCAAAGGCTTTGTGATATTGGTCGAAACATGCATCGAACGCTGGTCTTGTAAAGCATACCTCGATATTAAGAAACTAATCGAGTAATATTTTGTAGCCTATGAAAAATGTGGAAAGAAATGGAAACCCTTTCTTCCCAATGTTTTCGGAATTATAATATTAATAAAATAATCGAAAATAAATATATGAATGAATAAACATATTACGTAACACTGTATCTGTCATATATGAAAATAGGAAATTTTTCATAATAATCTCTAACTATAAAGAAACGGTGTAATTCTCTATATATAAAATCAAAATTCATTAGAAGATGGAAATTAGAGATTTTCAAAAATTGCTAGCACTAATTATTAAAATTTGCTTAAGAACTCTGGGCAATTCACGGACCAGTTTCCCTACCTATACTTGGCCTCTTTATCCTCGCAATGCCCCTGTCTTGATTTCTCAAGATCTTTAGCTTGATCTTGCACGATCCGTAGCTTGACATCACATGAGCCAACAAAATGTAAGCAAACTTGACCTCCTGCTTGCCCTCACTTAAACCCTAAAAATTTAATCAAACCACACTTCACGACCCCTTAAAATGTAAACAAACCTGACCTCTCGTGACACCTAAAAGGCTTTTTTTGGCATTTGCTGAGTGAGATAAGTTCTAATATGCTTAAATTTTAAGGGGTCACCTGAGATCTGGTTTCTGTAGATTGATGGTTTAACATTTGAGAGGATACCAACCAAATGAACAAATTTTAATACATTTGGCATTTGATTGACTCAAATGTGTGAAAATCAGTAATTGGAGAAGTCTAGACCAAGGTCTACACCCAATTTTTATAAGATAACTAAGACCCCTAAATTAGGCATAAAATCCAATAGAAAAACTAACATGTTTAAATGTGGAGATTAGGTGTGGTTAGGCGTTAGGTGCACCCTTTGTAACATGTTGCGACAGTACAAAAATTTGCTTAACGATAGTAAAGCCTAGTATTTCCATTATGAACATTGGGTATTTCAAAGCAATCGTCTTTAAAGTTCTAATAAAGCCTATTCTCCTTTGCTCTGTCTATTGCGTAAGGGAGATAGTTAAATGACTGCGATCGCTTACATTACTACATCTCATGTTTTCTATAATTAAACGAGCATAATTAGTTTTAGAATTTTGCTCTTCTAAGCTCATTATAAAATAGTAAAATTATATTTAAGTGAAAAACTAAACATATATACATATATTAACCACAGCCACTCTCGATCCATAAGTGCACTAACATTCACAGGAGTATTACTAGTATTTACATATATGCAGACGCCTTAAGTCAATAGAAAAAACAACCAACCACAACCACACCGTCCTTATTCAATTTAGCGATGACGACAACACTTACCAATTCCACTTACAACGTGCCACGATATAATTTTATTTTTCCTCTTCTCGATTATCAAATTATCTGCATTGTAAGTTGCGCTACGATAATCTCACACATGAGCTATCAAGGCAAGGGGGCCAGCAGCAGCTTGTTTGAAAGCTCAATCGACATGCAATGCGCCTTCCCTACGATGGCAGTGTGAACTGTATACTACTACCGCTACGTTATTGTTAGTTGTTGTTGCTGTTGTTAAAGCATTGAAAAGTGTGAAAATGGAAGCATCTCGAAAATGAAACAACGCGCTCATCACACTCAGTCCCCCACCGACGCGGCTATTCAGAGTCAGTTAAGTGAGAACGAAAGTTAGTAAATTAAACAGGAAATATACAAATAGTTCTTTTATGAAATGAAATAAAAAAGAATTAAAGCCAGCAAAGACGAAGGTGATGTAAAGTAATAATTGTGCAGGAAATCACTGGCAGCATACCAATGGCGCGGGTGGCGCGGAAGGAAAAGTACACACTTTCACTTGAGGCAGGGCGCGTCGCCATTGGCTTGAGTGCTGCTGGCGGCTATACAAAAATATCTTCAAAATGTTTCCCTTCACAGCAGCGTCAGGCTGTGGCAACATTTTTCCCCTTTTTTCTTCATATTATCACTTATTTTTATTGCAATCTTTTTTATTGCGCTGATTTCATAAGATGAGGTTAAGTGCGGCACTTGTTGTCTTAAAGTTGCCACAAAAGTGTTTGACGTAAATGCGCTGTGCGGCAGGCCACCGTGTTATAATTCATACGAGTGTATGTTTGTATGTGTCGAACAGTAGCGAATGGGTTCACAGACTGAGGCAGCTGCATGAGCGACTTACGTTCGTGTTGCAAGAAAGCCACTGTAGTGGCAATCATGAAAACGATAATGGTGATGATGTTGTATGCTTGCTGTTGCTACACATACAAACACATGTACATATGTAAGCGTTGAAACGCTGCTTGCTAAGTAACCGTCTGCAACGTTCGCGAAAGTACCAGAACGTCTGCAAGTAGGCTACATTTTTTTACATTTCAGCAAACTACACACATACAAAAATAAAAAAAAAAAACAGAAATAAAGGAAATTTTAATTTTGTAAGGCCGTTTTAGCAAGGTAAGTGAAAAGTGATATTTTAAGCAAATTTATTGAGAACAAATAGACTTGGTTGAATGCGTCGTGTCATGTGTCCTTGAAGTTTTAATTTTAAATAAGAATACTTATACATTTGTTTGTATGTATGTTTTATAATTGAAAGTAAAAATATTTGCGGAATATAAAGTGTATAAGTACATTAGTATATCTGTATGTATGTGCGTGGCATTGGCAAGGTTAATGTTTACAAATGAATATTCCCAACCAACTGGGTCTAAAGAAGTGCAATCATATTAAAAAATATATAATATCTATTATAAATGACTTGAAAAATATAGACGTAATTTATATAACACTGAAACGATTAAGAACTACATTTGAACATAACTAATAATATTACTTGAAGAGAAAGTACATACTCTCTGTAGCTGACAGTTTTTGAAGTAATTATTATGCTCAAAAGTATATCCACTGCAATGTGCATATTTATATATTTTTTGTATAATAAGATATTATTACATACCAGTAAGTAAAAGAATGCAATATGCAAAGCATTAACTGAATATATTTCTTAGTATCAAATAACTAATATTACAGTAACTTCTTTAACTCGAATCACCATAATCCACAAAAAAACTTCGAGTTAGAGAGACTTCGAGTTATAGAAATTTTCATTAAGGGGTTATATACAGTTAGACGGCCGAAAAAAAGTGAATTTTCCAGAATTTTTTCTGAGAAAACTTTTTAATTTATTGATCCAAAAATTTATACACATATTATGGTATCTTTTAACTGTATTTTAAAACTTAGTACTAGTAAAAATATTTATTTGAAAAAGAGCTACAGCTGATCTCCAGGAGCTCCTCTCAAAAAAGACGGTTTTGCGGTGACCACTATATCTCGGAACTGGGCCATCCGAAATTAAAAAACCAAACAGATTTCGTTAAAATAATGTTAAATCTAGTAATTAATCGAAGGAATAAGCAAAATAAAATTTTTTGACAAAATGGCAAAAAAATCGATTTTTCACCGAAATTTCGGCCTTAAATTGTTTATAAAAAAAAAAATATTTATCGGAGAGAAAAAATCTTCGATTAATCACTAAAAAATATATTTAAGAAGGTCGTGTAAAAATTTGAGACTAATCGGTCTAGCCGTTTTCGAGTAATGTTGGTCACCGACTTTGAAAACACCATTTTGAGAAAAACAGTTTGGACCTTGTACTTAAAAGCACTCTGAAACGCCTTTTCAAATTTTTCATTTGCTTGTAACTTTGAAAATATTCACCGGAACGATATGAAATCTTCTGTGTGTATTCTTAAATATATGTACATTAAGAAAATGAAATGAAATAAAAAAATCGATTTTTTGAAAATTCTAACTGTATATAACCCCTTAAAGCAAAAAAAAAATACAAAAATAAAATGTATCCCATGATTTTGTTTCATGATTTATTAAATCCATAAGAGTAATCATATTTTTTGTTCTCCTCCATACGATATAAAGGTACTCCTTTAAAATTCTGCCTCGATACGAGGGCTGCTATATATATATCTGGCCTAGGCAACACTAAGTGTTGCCAGGTGCAATCTGACATTTCCATTGGAAAGTTTGACATTTTTTAGCATAGCATCACTCAGAACGTTTTGTCATTTAATCGTGAATTGTTTTATTTACAGGGAATTAAAAATTCATCTCGGCCAAAAAATGGAATTAACTCGTGAACATTTTCGTGCGATCATTTTTCACAACTTTCGAAGTGGATTATCGCGACAAGAGTGCATCGATGAACTAAAATCTTTGTATTGGTATGAAGCACCATCCTATAGCACTGTGAAAAACTGGTACAACGAATTCAATCGTGGCCGACGCTCGCTCAAAGACGTTGTGCCAGAAAACATCAATGCCGTACGTGAACTGATAATGCAAGACCGTCATGTAACATACATTCAGATAGAGGCATTCGATATTGCATGAACACCTGGCAGTAAAAAAGGTTTATTCTCGTTGGATCCTGCACAATTTGACAATCGCTCAAAAAAGGCTCAGAAAAGTGCTTCGAAAATTGGTTTGAGCGCATGCAGAAGTGTATAAATCTTGATGGAGAATATTTTGAAAAACAATAACACCATTTTCATTGATAAATATTCCTATTTTCATTATTAGGCCAGAAATATATATAGCAGCCCTCGTAGTAAAATTTCAAATTTTGTATTATGCCCTAGTCGAACAGTTCGATTTATGGAAGGAGATTTATATGAAATTTTATTTCTACTGCCAATTCAAGAGTTCGAATTAGAGAAATTTGAGTTATGGAAGAAAATTTGATTTCTAAACGCTATTGCCAATACAATAGTTCGAGTTATGGAGATCTTCGAGTTATAGAAGTTCGAGTTATGGAAGTTCCACTGTATTTATTTCTCTATCGTCATTTACCACATTTCCTACTTCACAAATTTTCTAGCACAAATTATATTGCCTATGAACCTAGGACAATTCACGGACCGAGTACCCTACCTTCAACTTGGCCTATTTATGCTCCAATTATGCCTATCTTGCTCTCATTTGAATCCAAAATATTTAATCAAACCTGACTTCACGTGGCCCTTTAAGATGTAAACAAATCTGACCTCTCGTACCCTTATTGGATTTATCGAGTGCAATAATGTCGATATTTTGACTCACGTGAGATCAAGTTTGTTTTTGGATAAGAGGTAGGAATCAATTTGATGTGCGAAAACCATTATATTAAATTTACGTATTTTGAACACTACTTTCACCAACAAAATTATCACCGTTTTTATTTAAAGATACATATATTTATCTTCATTTCTCCCTAGTAACGTTCCATCCCAATAAAAATCACGCACTCTCTCTCCCATCATTTTGCTTACTTGTAAAATTTCAAACGTTAGAGAAATGTCGCAAATTTCCTTTATTCACTTGAGACAAAAGTTTGTGCAGCATTTCACTGCAGGCACTCAGCGATTGCTTGTACAATTTCAGTTCTAATGAGCCAATTTATTGGCAGTCATTTGACAATTCTCTCAACAATCAGTGGCAAAGTCAATATAAGTAAAAAAAATGTTGCATATGCATGACCTAGGAGGTCCGCAGAGATACTCAACAAGGTGAGGTGTTATCTCCGCTCCTATGGACATTAGTGGTGAATAAACTATTAATGAAGTTGGACGGCAAAACCCCTAAGATAGTAGCATATGCGGACGACATTGTCATCTTAATAACGTGCTGGTGTCTATACACTATTAGCAACATTATGACAACCAATCTCAGTACTGTACTGAACTGGGCAACTCATGCAGGCTTGGAGTTGAATGCGGAGAAAACTGACTTGCTTGTTTTTACGAGGAAGTACAAAATTCCCACATGTAGACACCCTTCGCTAAATGGGACAGAACTCCCTCTCAAGGACCGTACCAAGTACCTGGGGGTAGTCTTGGACAGCAAACTGCTGTGGAAGTACAATGTAGAGGAGAGAGTAAGAAAGGCCAGCTTGGTATTACGCAGCAGTGGTAAGACCGATTCTGCTCTACGGTGCTTTAGTGTAGTGGACAGGCGCACGGAAATCAACGTATAGAAAGCCAATGGCTAATGGCTTTTTGCATAACGGGAGCACTAAGAACCACCCCAACGGCGGCTCTTGAAATAATACTAAACCTGCCGCCTATAGATTTCTTCGCTGAAAACAGCGCGGCAAAATCGGCGGAGCGCCTTATGGCAGCTGGAGAATTTATGTATAGAACCTTTGGGCATAGCTCAGTGGGTAATGGCAGTTTGGCGGACACCGACTAACTGACCCCATCTTTCAAATGGGAAAGAAGGTTCAAAGTAAACCTAGAAAGAGATGGATGGCGTAAGGGCATAGCACCTGCACGCAGCAATTTAAACATATTTACGGATAACTCAAAAATGGAGGACGGAGTAGGCGCGGGGATATACTGCCCGAAGTTAGGCATAATGCAACCATTCAAACTACCGGACCACTGCAGTATATTTCAAGTGTAGGTGTTTGCAATTGGAAAAGCCGCTGAGCTATCCTTAAGCGCACCAACAGGATACTCTAAAGTAAACATATACGTAGACAGTCAGGCGGCAATCAAGGCAATATCCTCCTTCGGCATATCGGCCAAAAGTGTCTTAAGTGGTAGGACATGAAATAGAAATAGGCGACTTCAATTCTACTGGGTGCCAGGCCACAAGGGCATAAAAGGTAACGAGATAGTGGACGAGATTGCCAAACGAGGCGTAAAACTGTCATCCGAAAACATGAAGAACGTAGATAGACCTATACACTGTCTATATGATGATCTAGACAAAAACTTGGTAAAAAAGTTCAAAGCACGCTGGAAGAATATACCGGGATGCAAAACCGCAAAAGTTATGTGCAAGGCGGTAGATAAGAAGTACACGAAATTTCTATTGGCGCTCGATAAAAACAAATGTAGGAATATGGTCGGCATACTCACCGGTCACTGTCTTCTGGCGGCGCACGCCTACAAGATGGGGCTGATAGATCGTGAAGACTGCAGGAAATGTCAAAAGCAAGGCACCAGATAAACAATGGAGCACTTCTTGTGTAAATGTCCTGCATTATGAAGACAACGGCTTCAGCATTTGGGGGCTACACATTACGTTAAGTGAAGTTCGTTGGTGAAGCCACAAAGCCTTTTGAAATTCGCAACAAGCGCTCGCATCCAAAAAGATGATTACTCCTCATTAACTAAGTGACGGCACTCCATCTGGTATCGCAAAGGACCAAAACTGGTCTATGTGTGGCGTTTTAGCCTACCAGAGTAACCTAACCTAACCTCAGAAGATACACTTTTGATAATGGAAGAGAATAAAACAAGGAAGTCTCTTAAACTAGTTAAAGTACTATTTTAATTATATTTTATTCGGATTTAGATTGTAGACTTTCTTATGCTCATTGTCAAATATATAGGGTAGGATATTTAAGCAGAAGCATATAATAAATGTATGAATAATAATAAAATATTTATGCGAATTTTCTAAAAGAGTTTCTATTTAAGACAGAAGTCAGAAGTCCTGGGGAAATTTTGTTAAGTACATGCGTTTTAATGTCGGATATGTAGAATGTTGGTTCTTATTTTTAGCTCTATGGTGTTTAAATTCAAAGTATCAATTACAACACTAATTACAAATTCAACAAACTGATATCAGCATTAACGGATTGACACCAATCTAGGTGCATATGCACCAAAGAAGCCCCTTTACCTTTACTAAAGGCCCAGCAAACACACACACACGCCTTTGGGATGTTTGTATATATATATGTGCCTTTATCCGCTCTCGGCTACTTTGGCGTGCACAGCTGTTTTTTGTTTGCCATAATTAAAGCAACAACAGTGATGACTTGGCGCCATACATATACTGAACAGGGTTTAATACTCTGTGTGTGTTGGTTTAAAATAAAACGATTAAACTTAGCTTGAAGCAGCACTTGAGTAATCAATCGATAATTTATGTCGAAGCGAATCATTTTAACATTGAAAGCGTCAAACAAGTACCGAAAACAACAACAAACGCATTTGTACAACAACCACAGTAATATGTACTATCGTTAAGCATTGCTGCAGCAGCAGCTGGCTGCTTAAGTGCCACTACAAGGAATAATGACGACAGGATTAGGCAATGTCAAAGTACTCGTGGAATTTATGTTAAGTGCCTGCGCTGCAGCAGCGAAATCATATGCCACAATACATGCATATGTATATATACTTGTATATATGTGATAGTGTATATAAGCACATTTGAATGCAGTAATTATAGTTGAGAGATATAATTAGACTCCTAAGAAGATTTTTTCTACGCACTTTGATCGAACACAAACGAATTTTCGATCGCACTTAGCACAGGTAAATTAGGTTCCTAATGCCTTGTGCATCTCATTTGGAGGAATTTGATATTATTTATTGTGTTTGAATATGTATGTGTGATAAATAATGCAGCTATTTATATATAAATTGAATATCGAAAACGGTAATGAGATTGCGCCATTGCGCAAAATCCGTTTGCGTCAATGCAGGCGAGCGTTCGACATCCTCGCTGAGTGCTTGACTTTCGCTTTCAGCAGCTTACACATATTAACAACACCAACAAAAGCATACACACACACACATCGCTAACGCACATATATGAACGGAAGGAAAGTGCAAGGAAATTTCTGAGATTAAAAGAATTTTCCAACTCAGCAATGAGGAATGGCAACAACAACTGCAGCCGTACTATCTCATCCGCATCCGTCAAGTGCCCACCACCGAAGCGCACGCAGCTGCCAATAAGCTTCAGCGCTCCAGCAGTATTCTATGAGCACTGCGATGTCTGTGTATTAGCTGCTTATTGCTTAGCAGCGGGCGTTGCATTGCTTGAGCTCTGATGCATGTGCTGCGGGCGCTTTTGTCTCAGCTCCTGAATTTACTGGGTTTAAATTCAAATCTCAGCATTGTAACTGCCAGTCAACGGCGGATGTTCAGCGCAATTAGACGTGCAAAGCGAAAAGTGAAAGCAACTTCAAAGCGATTAAGGCAATCAGAGAAAGTGATATAAAAAATATTCTAGAATATTATTTAAATAGCGAAATTTTAATTTTTGTTTAAATTGCATTTGTGTTTCATGGGAATTAAATGATTTCGAAAATGGTTGCTATATATACGCGTTTTAAAGCCTAAAAGCGCTTATATTATGTGAAAGCAATCAAAACCTAAACGGTGTTACATAAGTTTCTGAGTGAAAAAAATTGAAGTGTTTTCCAGAAGCTTCTGCTTATGAAGGAATAATGAAAATATTATAAGAGCCATTGATGTGTTTGTGAATTTGAAAATTGGCAAAAAAAAATCGCACAAAAAAATCTTCATAATTATATAAAATATACACTTCGGTAAGTTAAAAAAGTAATGTGAAAAGTTTAAGACAAATAATAACAAAATTACAAAAAATTAAAAAAAGAGGTTATGAGATTTCAAAATAATATTAATATTTGAAACAGCTTTACAAGTTTTACCAATTGGAATTATTAGTTATATTTCTTCTGGGGAAAAATATAGAAAACCTGAAAGTTTCTAGTTACGTGCAAAATTATTTTTAAAATTTTTAGAGATTTGAGTTTAAATTAATTTAAATACAGTTCCTAGCTTTAGGAAATGTTTTAAAGGGCTGTATACAGTTATGAGGTCGAAAAAAGGCATTTTTCAAGAATTTTTTCTAAGCAAACTATTTGGTTTATTGATTTGAAACTTGGCAGGTATATTATGACAACTTGAAACTATATTCACATATTTTTTATTGCCAAAAATAATTATCGCGAACGTTGATATTGCCAATTTTGCAGAGATCCGCAAAAAAAGACCTCTTGCGGTGAGCACGATATCTCTGGACTGGATCATCTAAAATGCAAAAACCAAATAAATTTCATTGATATAATAAAAAATCTAGTGATTGATCGAAGGAATTAGCAAAAAAAAATTTTTTGACAAAATGGCGGCTACTCAAAGCAAAAAGTTCGATTTTCGACCAAAATTCGGGTCTTCAATTGTTTATAAAAATAAGAAATTTTCATGGGATGGGAAAATCCTTCGATTAATCACTAAAAAATATAGTTAAGAAGCTTGTGTAAAAATTTCAGACCGATCGGTTCAGCCGTTTCTAAGAAATCTTGCTCACCGACTTTTAAAACCCCGTTTCGAGAAAACCTAGTTTAAAGTTTTGAAAGCATTTTACATGTAGTCGGCGCGACTTCACTAATGTGTCTATAACTTCGAAAATATTCGTCGGATCGACTTCAAAATTTTATTTGTGTTTACTCAGATATATATATACATATATATATATTAAGAAAACGCAAAAAAAAATCAATTTTTTGAAAATCCTAACTGTATATAACCCCTTAACCATCAAATCACTTTTGCGGTTTTTCAGATATATTAATTTATTTATTCGGAAAACCTAAGTTTACTAAAACTATAAGAATTAAAAAAAAAATAAAAACCGCATTTCTAAAAAAATATTATTCTTAAAGAAAAATCCAAGCATATAGGTTATTTTTTTTGTATGGTAAAAAAATTACCGATTTCTTATCCAATCTACATTAATTCTAAATTTTTAAATACACACCTGATGTAGAATCAGTTTTAAGAATGTCAACCTTCAAAAGATTTTAATTTTTTTTTATAAAAAACTTCAAATTTAATAAAAAACATTTCAGTAACGCCATTCTGTCTCATACTCATCTTCTATCTCATAACCAGGGACCGTAACTGTTATGACTTTTATCAAAAAAATCAAAAAATAAGAGTTATTTTTGATTTTTATATATTTAGATCAAAAATAAAAGTTATTTTTGATTTTTATTTTTTTAGATCAAAAAATAAGAATTATTTTTGATTTTTATTTTTTTAGATCAAAAAATAAGAATTATTTTTGATTTTTATATTTTTAAATCAATAATAAAAATCAATTCAAAATTTTTATTTATCTATTTATGCCGTCTGTATTACAATATGCTGCATCATTCCAATTTTTATATGTCAACAATTTTGAATTGGATTTATTTTATTATGGATTTAAAAATATAAAAATCAAAAATAATTCTTATTTTTTGATCTAAAAAAATAAAAATCAAAAATAACTTTTATTTTTGATATAAATTTATAAAAATCAAAATTTAAAAATCATACAATATTTCGCATATAGTTCACCTAAAAATCATGATGGTGTAATCAAAACTTTTCTACGATGTTCCTTTATGTATGATTTTTTTTATTAAAAATTGTAAAATAACTCTTATTTCCGGTCCCTGCTCATAACACAATTTAAGTTCATCAATATAAAATAATAAATCTGTTGCCTCTTTCTTTCCCCCTGAAGATTTTTAAAATTCGCGAATATGCAAAGGTTAATGCAATTTGAGTATGAAATTTGAGTTTGAAAATGTTTAATTCCGGCTAAAAAATATGGCATTCGAAGTCACCTCCAATAAGTTGGTACGGTGCGTATGAGTAACTTTACATATTTGGCCAAAAATTCGAACAATTTCGTTTAAGTATTTTATAAAATTTAAAATTTAATATATTTTTGCTATTTTTTATGAATTTTGTAATATATTAAGAAATCCCTCAAAACATAGTTTTCAAGAATTTTCACCTCCCTGCCTAATACAGAAAAAAATTTTAATAGATTACCCCTTGGCTTTAGATTAGAAAAAATCGATTACTTTTGCGATTCTATTATTTTTGGTTTTTACTTGTTTAAATAAACAATTTACAGTTATTTTAGTCCTTTAACTTTTTGTAAAAATGTATCGTTTTTATACTCGCGCAACAAAGTTGCTAAGAGAGTATAATAGTTTTGTTCACCTAACGGTTGTTTGTAACACCTAAAACTAATCAAGTTAGGTATGGTATGTTGTATATACCAAAATCATCAGGGTGACAAGTAGATTTAAAATCAGGATGTTTGTCTGTCCGTCCGTCTGACCGTCTGTGCAAGCGATAACTTGAGTGAAAATTGGACTACAAAGGATCGCACTAGGAAAGGGCATATTTGGATGTAAGTTTTTCGTTAAAGTGAGCGTGACCCCGCCTACGATTAAGTTTTTTGTACATATCTTGTAAACTACCAAAGATATATCAACCAAACTCTCTAGAGTCGTTTCTTTTATCAACTTCCTTATATAACTACTGAAAACTACTAAAAATGCCTTAATTCAGTATGGAAAAACACTAAAAACGTTTAACTTCATTATAAAGAAGGTACAGAATAGCTAAACTCAAATTGGTACGAAACTGCTCGACCAATTCAAATGAAATTCGGTTTATAATATTTTCCTGGCATCCCAATGATATGTTGTGAAAATAGATCAAATCGGTTCACAACCACCCCTACTACCTATATACCAGAGCTTTGAAGTCCCTCTGAATCCTTTACTTTACAATATATACAGTAAGCACTAGAGAAGATATTTTTAAATTCAGAGGGAATATTTTTCTTCTAATAATATGTCTCCCTGCCAAAAATGGGCGAAATTGGGTTATAACTTCACCTAGATCTCATGTATCTAAAATTAGGGTTTCCAACTTTCAATGGACTTTATACCGTATATATGCCGAATATGTGGGTCAAATTGTTTTTTGTATTAAAAAATTAAAATAATAAATTGCGGGAGTATATCACGGCGGCGAAGAACTGATAAGGTGCATGCATCAGCTTCTTTGTAGAATATGGTCGGAAGAAAGCATGCCTGACGATTGGAATCTTAGTGTGCTCTGCCCAATCCATAAGAAGGGAGACCCCACAATCTGCGCCAACTACCGTGGTATAAGTCTCCTCAATATCGCATATAAGGTTTTGTCGAGCGTATTGTGTGAAAGACTAAAGCTCACCGTCAGCGAACTGATTGGACCTTATCAGTGTGGCTTTAGACCTGGAAAATCGACAATGGACCAGATATTCACCATGCGCCAAATCTTGGAAAAGACCCGAGAGAGAAGAATCGATACTCACCATCTTTTTATCGATTTTAAAGCTGCCTTCGATAGCACGAAAAGGAGCTGCCTTTATGCCGCGATGTCTGAATTTGGTATCCCTGCAAAACTAATACGGCTATGTAAGCTGACGTTGAGCAACACCAAAAGCTCCGTCAGGATCGGGAAGGGCCTCTCCGAGCCGTTCGATACCAAACGAGGCTTCAGACAGGGTGACTCACTATCGTGCGACTTCTTCAATCTATTGCTGGAAAAAATAATACGAGCTGCAGAACTAAATAGAGAGGGTACAATCTTCTACAAGAGTGTACAGCTCCTGGCGTATGCCGATGATATTGATATCATCGGAAGCAACAACCGCGCCGTTTGTTCTGCGTTTTCCAGACTGGATAAAGAAGCGAAGCGTATGGGTCTGGTGGTGAATGAGGACAAGACGAAATATCTCCTGTCATCAAACAAACAGTCAGCGCACTCGCGTCTTGGCTCCCACGCCACTGTTGACAGTCATAACTTTGAAGTTGTAGATAATTTCGTTTATCTGGGAACCAGCATTAACAACACCAACAATGTCAGCCTTGAAATCCAACGCAGAATCACTCTTGCCAACAGGTGCTACTTTGGACTGAGTAGGCAATTGAAAAGTAAAGTCCTCTCTCGACGAACCAAAATCAAACTCTATAAGTCGCTCATTATTCCCGTCCTGATGTATGGCGCTGAAGCGTGGACGATGACAACATCCGATGAGACGACTGTTGGGGTTTTCGAGAGAAAGGTTTTGCGCAAGATTTATGGTCCTCTAAACATTGGCAACGGCGAATACCGCAGACGATGGAACGATGAGCTGTACGATTTATACGACGACATTGACATAGTTCAGCGAATAAAAAGACAGCGGCTACGCTGGCTAGGTCATGTTGTACGGATGGAAGAAAACACTCCAGCTCTGAAAGTATTCGATGCAGTACCCGCTGGAGGAAGCCGCGGAAGAGGACGACCTCCACTCCGGTGGAAAGACCAAGTGCAAAGGGACCTGGCTTCACTTGGTGTTTCCAGTTGGCGCCAAAAAGCAAAAAGGAGGAATGAATGGCGCGTTCTGGTGGATTCGGCTATTATCGCTTAAAGCGGTTGTTCCGTGACACCCGAACTTAGCCCTTCCTTACTTGTTTATTTTGTAACAATAGCACGAGTTCTTAAAATTGCCATCGCCTTGGTTCTCTTAATCATAACAACATATACATATAATAGGTCAAAAAAATTGTATTACTATTTCCTAAGGACCAACATAAATTGTCAAAAATATGCCTTTTTTGAAGCTCGAGATATCCCTAACTCCATAAGGGGTTAGATGGGTTTGAAAATATTAAGATTTGAAAAAATGTATGTTAATATGTTTATATTGTACTTTCAAAATGAATCCGAGTAAAAATCTAAGAGATAGAATTTTTGATGTTCTCTCCATCAGTCCACGTTAGTTTCAGTTTAAAACTCTAAACGCGTTTATCTCAAAACTTAAACTCAAAAAAAATTTGGTGTACACGATCAAGAAAAGTTGTGAAGCGATTTTATTCAAATTGGACAAAGAATTTTTCTCTATTATAACTAATTTTTTTGAGCCAATATGGCGAAAATTTCACCAAAAAAGTAAGTTTTTTATGTTAAGTTAATTTTAAGTTTTAAAATTCTGTCAAAAATTCAAAATTTAATCTATTTTTTTGCCTTCTATAACGAGATTTATCTAGGTACTACCGAAATATATTTGGATTTTAGATTTTAGATGAACCAATAATGAGTTATGCTGTCCACGGCATTTTTTTGAAGACGTCAAGGGAGATGAGGTACTGAGTTTTTGGAATTTTTAAATAAAAACTTCACTAAGCTATAACTAAACAGTTATTTGTAGACTTGAAGCTCTATGCTGCAACGCAGGAATACTGTCTGTCAGTCAATAATGAATACCTCAAATTTACCGCTATAATGTAAATAAGCGGGAAAGCTTTTTTTACCTGTGATCCTTCTAATTTATAAAGCAGAAGCAAACATACATGTGTACATCCCAAAGAATATTTCTAGGTCCAAGAAAAGTAAAGGTGAAAATATTATCATTAAAAATGCAAGAACTTTTCTCCGTTTATCTTTGCACTCCTATAACATGGCAAGTCTAATATTCAGCTCTTGCTCATTGAATTTTCCAGAGAGTCTCAAAACGTATACGCCGTAGAATGTAAGTTACGCATACGTCACGGTGTACTTATTATTCAAATTTCTTTAAATATGGCGTTTTTGCCTACGCTCATGCAGCGCTCATATTTTCGCCAATAATTTCTTATTCCAAGTGTCCTTGCGGTTTGCTTACGTTTTTGAATGTCGATTTTCTGCTACTTTTTTCACTCAAATACCTCATCGGCGCTGCTGGCATCGTTGACGCTAGACAACGACCCCAACACATACACAAGCCGACCTCCGAGACAACGGCGATATGAGCATCACCATCACCCCATTTCATGCCATGACAATGCGCCATAAAAGCGCACACATCTACTTGTGGCGGCCACTTCAGTCAAGTGGTTTTAATTGTGAATTAAGTCGCTATTGTGACCGCCGCACAGCTACAAGAAGGTCTAGTGCAAGCCGCAAACCTTGCTGTCTTCCAGCCTTTGGCGGTGAGGAAATATGCGCAGTTGACTTTTATTATGATTTGTTGTTGTTGTTGTTTTTTGCAATTGTACTTATTTGAATATTTTCCTCAATATTTTACACTTATGCATATATATGTGTGTGTGAGTGTGTCATAATGTATTCTTGTATGTAGGTATCGTATCGTTGTACTCGTGTGTGATTGAAAATCTTCGCATGCTTTTGATGCTATTTCTGGATGTGTGTCGAACGATCCAAGGAATTACGCTACCGCCAAGGTAATTCCTCATTGTTAATGAATATTTTGTTATTTCCGCTTTCAATTCGATTGTCATTGCCAATGACATTGTTTGACAGGATTGCGGAATTATTGGCGCCGTCTTAGGCATTGCTTCAAGGGTACATCACACTTTGAGGTTACCGATTTAAATTTTTTTATTTCTCTTTTTTTTTGCCCGACTTTACCTTGACAGTGTCCAATGCAAGGCTAGGAAATAAATAGAAATAATAAAGGCCATGATTTTCAGGATAATAATTTTACAAAACATTGTCTTTAAAGAGAGAATAGTGAATGCTAATAGTAAAATTTTAGCTGAGTGCTTAGAATTTCAAATAAATTAGCACTTACGAGGAGTGGGAGCATGCTTTGTGGTGTGTATGTAACCAAGCGAAACTAGGTCGTTATCCACCTGATATTTCGAACGGAATGAAGGTCTTCCTCTGCTTCCATCAGCGGGTACTTCATCAAACACTTTCATAACTGGAGTGTTTTCGTCCATACGGACAACATGATCTAGCCAACATAGCCGCTGTCTTTTTTCGCTGAACTATGGCAATGACGTCGTATACATCATACCTCATTGTTCCATCGTCTGCAGTATTCGCCGTACCCAAACTTCCGCAAACACTTTCTCTCGAAAACTTCTAGAAGCGCTGACTGTTTGTTTGATGACTCGATATTTCCGTCATGTGCCCATTCACCACTCGACCTATTCGCTTCGCTGCTTTGTCTAGCCTGGAGACTTCTAACTGCGCTTCTGGTATAATCTAACGTCAGTTTACATAGCCGTATAAGCTTTGCAGGCTTACCAGATTCAGACATAGAACCAGCTCCTGTGCCTGCTATCGAAGGAAGCTTTAAAATCGATGAAAAGGTGATGTGTATCGATTCTTTTCTCTCTGATCTTTTTTCAAGACTTTGCGCGTGACAAGGACGGAAGAATGTGCGTCCTTGTGACATCTACTACAGCGGTCATATAAAGGAGCGCAAATTCGTGGTGGGAGAGAGACTGCGTCGTCGAGTCCTGGCATTCACTCCGTTGGATGAACATCTAGCCACAATCCGCATCAAGGCGAGGTTATTCAACATATCGCTGATTTGCGCCCATGTCCCGCCGGAAGAGAAGGACGAAGTGATCAAAGATACCTTCTATGAGCGCCTAGAACGTACCTATGAGCGCTGCCCTCGCCACGATGTCAAAATCGTGCTTGGCGATTTCAACGCAAGGGTGGTTAAAGAAGGTGTCTTTGGCAGAACAGTCGGAAAATTCAGCCTCCATGATGAAAAATCGCCAAACGGTCTAAGGCTGATCGACTTTGTCGGGGCCCGAAATATGGTCGTCTGTGTCTGTAGTACTAGATTCCAGCATAAGAAAACCATTGGATTTCGGAAAAGTCAAAAAAACAGCTGGTATGATGAGGATTGTCGTCTCGCAGTAGAGAGAAAACAGACTGCCTACCTCGCAATGTTGCGATCGACCGCAACACGGGCGGGATGGGAAAGATACCGACAGCTAAAGAGGGAAGCGAGACGCAAAAGACAAAGAAGAAAGAGGCCGAAGTGCGTGAGTATGAAGAGCTTGACAACCTGGCCTACAGGGGTAATGCTCGAAAATTTGACGAAAAGATCCGGCGACTAACTGAAGGTTTCAAGACCGGAGCACACTCTTGTAGGACCCCCAGAGGTGATCTAGTTGTTGATGACCAGAATATACTGTGTTTGTGGAGGGAACACTTATCCAGCCTGCTGAATGGCAGTGAAACACCAACACCAGGAGATGGCGAACCCGATTCCCCAATCGATGACGATGGAATAGATATTCCATTACCCGACCATGAAGAATAGCAATTACCCGCTTGAAGAACAACAAGGCGGCGGGGTCCGATGGATTACCGGCCGAGCTATTCAAATACGGCGGCGAAGAGCTGATAAGGTGCATGCATCAGCTTCCATGCGAAATATGGTCGGAAGAAAACATGCCCGACGATTGGAATCTCACTGTACTCTGCCCAATCCACAAAAAGGGAGACCCCACAATCTGCGCCAACTATCGTGGGATAAGCCTCCTTAACATCGCTTATAAGGTTCTATCGAGCGTACTATGTGAAAGACATCACTTTATTTTAAAATCTGTTATCTAAATATACATACATATATGCAAAATGCAAATTTACAACCTTTAGACGAATACATGTAGATCAGGGGCTCTCAAATTTCTTAGATACGTCAGTTGCCAGTCCTTGCACTATGTGATACCAAATCTTATTCAGAATCAGCTTGATGATTCAACAACTCTTTCACCCCAACCAACTCTGAAGAATCTCGACCTAGTATTTGGCTTATGCTTAATAGTTCATTACAATATTGCACGTATCGAAATGACGGGATAGAAATTCTAATTTGCGTGGAATATAATTGTTTCCATACAATTAAACATTAATATAAAAAAACTTGAATTTTTAATTTTTGTAATATTTTAACGAATTATTTTCTTCTCTTGCAGTAATGGAGTATCAAATATTTCTCTTGGTGATATTTTCAATATGTTTAGAGAAATTCACAACGGGCGAATACCAGTAAGTTGCCACTGTTACTAATACTTTTCAATTTCATGATCTAATCATCATCACTCTTCCTCACAATTCGCATGAAAGGCAAAGCTTGGCGATAACAGATATTTTGCCCGAGGACATAAAGCGATATGACAAAATGCGTCCACCCAAAAAGGATGGGCAACCAACAATTGTTTATTTTCACGTCACCGTAATGGGTCTTGATTCGATTGACGAGAACTCGATGACATATGTCGCGGATGTGTTTTTCGCGCAAACATGGAAAGATCACCGTTTACGACTGCCCGAGAACATGACACAAGAGTACAGATTACTGGAGGTCGATTGGTTGAAGAATATGTGGCGACCAGACTCTTTCTTCAAAAATGCCAAATCAGTAACTTTTCAAACGATGACAATTCCTAATCATTACATGTGGTTGTACAAGGATAAGACCATACTCTATATGGTGAAGCTGACATTGAAACTGTCATGCATCATGAATTTCGCCATTTATCCGCATGATACGCAAGAATGCAAACTGCAGATGGAAAGTTGTAAGTATGACTAAGGCAAGCGAATTTCTAATTAATTTTTATAATTACTCACGCTGCCATTTTTCACATAGTGTCACACACAACAGACGACATGATCTTCCAGTGGGATCCTACAACACCTTTAGTGGTTGATGAAAATATTGAATTGCCACAGGTGGCGCTGATACGAAATGAAACAGCAGGCAAGCACACAAACGTAAACAATGCATAACAATTCTAGTATAATTTCTCCATTATTCCCACAGATTGCACACAAGTATATTCGACGGGCAACTTCACCTGCCTCGAGGTCGTTTTTACGCTGAAACGCCGTCTGGTCTACTATGTTTTCAACACTTACATACCGACCTGTATGATTGTCATAATGTCTTGGGTCTCATTTTGGATCAAGCCCGAAGCAGCGCCAGCGCGTGTTACCTTGGGCGTCACCTCGCTGTTGACCTTGTCCACGCAACATGCGAAGTCGCAATCATCTCTGCCGCCAGTTTCCTACTTAAAGGCGGTCGACGCGTTCATGTCCGTTTGTACGGTGTTTGTGTTTATGGCGCTAATGGAATATTGCCTGATAAATATTGTGTTGAGCGACACGCCGATACCGAAACCAATGGCCTATCCGCCGAAGCCTGTGCCGGAAGGTGCGAAAAAGGAACCAGAAAAACCGCCAGCAACAGCTCCAACACCCGCACCGGCGATCACACCCGCCAAAGTGGTGCCGGACGAAAAGATTGAGAAGATTGAGAAAATATTCGATGAGATGACCAAAAATAAGCGGGTGAGTGCAAAAGTATACCAAGTCTATGTTTTATTTTAACAGAGGAAATAAGCATATAGTCTAGGCTAGATCTATTAATTTATATTAAAATACTGATACATATATATATTCAATTCATTACAATTTTTCGTTTATAAATTGCTTTCAGGTTGTGCACACACGTCGTGTTGTCCGCCCGCCACTCGACGCCGACGGTCCTTGGATACCGCGTCAGGAGTCGCGCATCATACTGACCCCAACCATTGCACCCGCACCACCGCCGCCACCGCCAGAACCCGAGCCGCCCAAGCCAAAGCTTACGCCACAGCAAGAGCGCCTGAAGAGAGCCATTTATATTGATCGCACATCGAGGGTACTCTTCCCGGCACTCTTCGCCGGTCTCAACTCCATTTATTGGATCATATTTTATGAATATCTCTAAGCTGTCATCTGCTGTGGCGCATATGCATACATACAGACAATGTATGATTTGTTGTTTTAACTTAAATCTCTAGAATAAATAAGTAATAACAATTAATAAATAAATATATGTATGTACGAATAACTGTAAACACAAAATATGAGAATATGTAGATTATGTAGATATTGTTGTAGTGTTTATGAACGGAAGTAGAGAATTTTATTCAAATCGATTTGCCAAAGCAAGTTCATTAAATCTATTGTGTGTACGTATTCTATACATAAATATGTATGTATGTTTGTTAAAGGTAATATGTATTATATATAATATAAATACTTCTATAGATGAGGATTAAGTTAATGAGCGCACAGAGCTCTATGTGAAATTCTCATATATTTTATTTGTTACAACCACTTTGCCTTGGACACCGTTTATTTAGAATATTCAGAAAACGTAAGAACACTCACATGGATTCATTTATAATTTTCATATGTATATCTAATGTAATAATTCATTTATAATACATTTTATCAGCTTAAAGAAGTTGTTATCAAAAACTGTATTAAACTGTAATGAATTTTAAAAGTATATATTAATTGTGATAATAAATAATAAATATAATACATATGTATGTGTACATTTCTGACTTAGTGCCAAATAAAAGTAAATCGCTTGAAGACAATTTTCGTACATTATTATTGACATTTTTTTTATTTCAGGGTTTTAAAATATTTCGAGCAAATTATTCACAATTATCGTAAAAAGTCTTTCTTAAAAAAAGGTGCGTGGAGTGCCTACGCGCGGAAGAAGTTATACTTCTTAGTGATATTCCAAGAAATGCATATCACTTTGTATGAAAGAAAACTAGCGAGAGGAAAAGGATAAAAATATGGTGAAATGGCCAACACTTTCCTAAATTGACATTTTATAAATTTATTATGCACATTTTATAAAGAAAAGTCCAAATCAATTATCATTTCTGGGTTCTGACGGATTGATATCTATAATATTTACAATTGGATTATGATAACTAAAATACGATATGAAATGTCTTACATCTATGTTATCTATATTTCTCGCGAATACCGCATAAATAATCGTACCTCCGTTTGTCGTAGGATCATTTCTTCCATTGATCATTGCTATTGAAAATTTTTCTCTGAGGAATGCCAGTAATGGTTCAGCATCTGGCAATGAGAAATTTACATTGAAATCTCCCGCAAGAAGTACCGTTTGTTCGCTATACAAACCTGCAGTTGACAACGGTTTAAATTATTTGAATCACTATTCACTGTGTACTAATACTACAAATAGTATCTATGTATGTGATTGGCGTTCAACCGTTTAGCCAGTTATAGCCGAATCGATGAGAGCGCGCCACTCCTCTCTTTCCTTCGCAGTTCGGCGCCAGTTGAAGATTCCAAGTGTAACCAGGTCGCTCTCCACCTGGTCCCTCCAACGGAGTGGAGGCCTTCCCCTTCCTCGGCTTCCTCCGGCGGGTACTGCATCGAACACTTTCAGGGCTGGAGTGTTTTCGTCCATTCGGAGAACATGACCTAGCCAGCGTAGCCGCTGTCTTTTTATTCGCTGAACTACAAATAGTACGTCAATATATATTATATAGAACACGATTTAATTAGTAAATAAACACTGTCTATAGAAATGATCCTGTGAAGTCTTAACTTTTCAACGGCTAACGCAGAGTATTTCAACCAAAAGTCGCACAAAATAGTTGAGAATTCGCAGAAATGAAACAGAAACGAAAGAAAAATAATGCGCAAGCATACAATCATACATGTGCGTACACATGTGAATATGTCACCAAACAACAATTTAAACATTGTTCTACAAAAACAAGAATTGCTCAAATAGCATAAGCATGGCAGTGCTTTAAGTTATCTGCTTTACTCTCATTCACTGTCTCTCTCCCTCTCTCGCGTTAATTGTTCAACGCTATTGGACGTTAAACAATTATCGCAACCTTTTCCGAAGTCGTATAAGAAGTATAACTTCAAAAAATATGTTTTGTTAAGGGAACTATTATGTACCCAAAATTTCTATATCTCGATTGCTTAGCACCGCTTTCGAAACCCAAAAATGAATCTCGTTATCAAAGTCGAAAACATGAATTAATTTCAACTTGAGACTCAAACTCTACGTGAGACTCAAACTTAAAATTTTTTTAACAAAACTATCAGATTTTCATTTTCTCGTATTCAAAAAACATATACAACAATTAAAGCTCTTTGGGCGAGTTTTCTTCGAGCGAAAGTTGCTAATTGAACATTGAAATGTGTAAAAATCAAAGTCCCTTCCAATTACTTATCTGTCCTTTGTTCTTTTTCTATTGTTATAAAACCATATTCTTCATTCTACATTCTTAATTTAACAAATAATAAAACTATAGTTTATACTTTACAAACATCTATATTTACCAAGCAAATATATATATAATATATATATATACATACATCCAATTGCAAGCAGATAAAATCAAGTGTGCACTTTGTTGATATGCCGACAGTGCGAACGAAGATTTTATCGTTCGTTCGGCAGCAATAAACGTATGAAAACCAATGGATATTTAAGAATTCACACAAATTCATAAACAAATAGCAATCGGACTTGGCCAAGTCAAGTTCATTATATTAGACTTCTTAGTAATATTTTAAATAAAAAATGTTTCGGACTTTGCAAGTTGGTTCGCGTATCTTGACGCGTTATTATTCACGTATGATATGACCTTAAAATATATTTGCGTTTAGTTCGGCAAATTTCGCAACGGCATTAAAAGGGGTAGATGCATCCGATCCCAAATATACAATGGATCAAGGTTAAAAACCAATACTTCAACTATTTATACTTACATTATTCCTATATGTATAACAATTACAGTGAGGAGCGAGATTATACAGCATTTGGGTTTAGAAAGAGGCTACCATCCAATACCAAAGAGTCGGGAACATTTACTAAAGTATACTCCAAAAGCAGAGGATTTGCCACCGTGTTCAATGCGGGATTCATTCTCAACAGCAGTACTACCACTAAGCACTGATTTGCAACTGCAGGATAATTATGTCTCTCATTTGGGTAACGTACGCATGAGCCGTTTAATGGAAGATATAGACGCTTTTGCAGGTACAAAGTTCATATAATAGTATTTAACCGTAACTTTACAAGTGTGCATTTTTTCACTGAATTTAAGAATTACTCTGCAACTAAAAAGCAATGTGTTTAAATTATTATAATTATACTCTCGAAACAAAGTTGCTAAAGGGTATTATAGTTTTGTTCACATAACGGTTGTTTGTGTCACCCAGAAATAAAAGAGTTAGATATGGGGCTATATATATATAAATGATTAGGGTAACGAGTAGATTTGAAATCCGTCCGTCCGTCTGCGCTTGCAAATAACTTGAGATTATCTTGATGAAACTTGGTACACATATTCCTTAGCACCCAGAGGAGGTGGTTAAGTGAAATCGGACCATTGCCACTCCCACAAAATGACGAAAACCGAAAACATATAGAGTGCCACACTAACTAAGCTACAAATAAAGTGATAAAAGTAAAATTTGGTACAAAGGATCGCACTTGGACGTAATTTAAGTCCTTTAGATATTTTGAGAAAATTCAAAGGGAATATTTTTTTCTAATAATATTCATCCGTGCCAAAAATGAGTGCAAAATAACTTCCCCTAGCTCCCATATATCTAATTCAAACTTCCACTGGACTTTTTACCATATATATCGGTTAATATTTGAGATGTATCAGCAAAATTTAGTGTGCATATAACCTTGGATAGAATGTAGCTAGGTGGCAAAAATAGTTGGAATCGGTCCATGAATTATCAATCCCTCTTATACTATATATACTGGTTTTTGTTTCCTAATGGACTTTATGCCGAATTTGTGGGTCAAATTGTGTGTTATATTAATAAAATTAAATAAATAAATTGCAAGAGTATATAATGTTCGGTTACACCCGAACTTAGCACTTTCTAACTTGTTTTCAGTTTGGGTCTGCCATCTGCACGTTAAAGTGCCCACCTTACCGGAGGATGTAAGTCTACCTTACACTTTCGCTACCATACTGGTCGACAAGATTACAATATGCAACTTGACGACAGATGTCAAGGAAGACATACATATTTCCGGCCATGTATCTTGGGTAGGACGAAGTTCAATGGAAGTTGTTGTTTGGTTGGAACAAAAGTACCAAGGCGTATATAAAATGATAACACGGGCCCTCTTTCTCATGGCTGCACGCAATGCTACTAATACAGGAGCAGCGCCAGTCAATCCCATTGTTCCAGCTACGGAGGAGGAAAAACAAATACTTTCTGGTGGGAAGGCGCGTAAAAAACGCCGTCAATTGTTACAAGCACAATCCATCTTTAAAGTGGAACCGAATGACTTCGAACAAAGTTTAATGTATGATATCTATAAGCGAACAACCCACACTAACACCATGGAGTTGAACAAACGTTGGTTGCCATCTAATGCGCGATGGATGTCTGAATGGAGTACAGTTACAACAATACCGTCGTTCCCAGACAACCGTAATGCGCATAATACGGTGTTTGGTGGTTTTCTAATGCGTTTAGCTTGTTCACATAACTGTTGTTTGTAACACCTAAAACTACAGGAGTTAGATATAGGGTAATATCCGTCCGTCCGTTTCTGCAAGCGATCTTAATGAAACTTGGTACACATATTCCTTGGCACCATGAGGCGGTTGAAAATGGGAGAATTGGACCACCGCCACACCCTTTTCGACAGTCGTTTCATTACGTGCCCCATCACACACCATAAAATAGTTGAAATCAGATAATAACCACGCCCACCTCCCATACAAAGCTTATGTTGAAAATTATTAAAAGTGCGTTAACTCACTAATGAAACACTAAATTTTACAGAAGAAATGGCAGAGGGAAGCTGGATTAAAAAAAAATGGATAATGGACGTGGGGTCGGCAACTTATCAAAAACCATATCTCAGGAACTACTCGACCAATTTCAATGAAATTCGGTATATAATATTTTCTTGACGGAAGAAAAATTGGAAATCGGTTCACAACTACGCTTACTTCTCATACTATTATATAACAATATTTTGAATTCTATCTCTTTTTTTTCATCTAATAGTGTGCCTCTCTACCAAAAATTGTTAAAATCGGGTCATAACTTCCCCTAGTTCCCATATACCTTATATTCGGATTATCAAACTTCGCGTGGGCATCATATCTTAGCAAAATTAAGTGAGCAAATAGTCTTGGATATAGTGTATCTTGGTGGTGAAAATGAGTGAAATCGGTTCAGGAATTACCTCAGCCCTCATATACTATACATGATGATTTTCGTAATTCTATTGGACTTTATGCCGAATTTATGGGTAAATTTGTGTTTTATCTTAATAAAATTTCTTCAATAAATTGCGAGAGTATAAAATGTTCGGTTCCAACCGAACTTAGCCTTTCCTTACTTGTTATATTTTTACCGTTATCATATTAGAAGCTGTTTATTATTTTATGTTTATTCATTGTAATGTACGAAAATAAAAGTTCAATAAACAAATTGAATGTAATTTGCTGATTTTATAAATTCTTGAAGAATTTGCGGGATTGTGCACTAAAAATTATAAAATATAGTGTACAAATAAAAATCATAGTGTTACGGACGTGCTGTGCATTTACGGCATTACGTTGCTGGTTAGACTAACTGGGGTATTACACAACCACAATTGATTAGTGCGAAATTTGCTGAGAGTTTGGCTTTTTGCTGATAGACAAAATTCGTAAACAAATAGCAATCAGACTTGGCAAAGTCAAGATCATTATATTAGACTTCTTAGTAATATTTTAAATAAAAAATGTTTCGGACTTTGCAACTTGGTTCGCGTATCCTAATGCGTCAGCAATCAATGCCAAGACCTGTTCTACTGTAAGTGTTACAAAATAGTACTATTTAATATGTTTACAAGTGCATAAAATACTGATATGACCTTAAAATATATTTGCGTTTAGTTCGGCAAATTTCGCAACGGCATTAAAAGGGGTAGATGCATCCGATCCCAAATATACAATGGATCAAGGTTAAAACACAATAATACTTCAACTATTTATGCTTACATTATTCCTATATGTATAACAATTACAGTGAGGAGCGAGATTATACAGCATTTGGGTTTAGAAAGAGGCTACCATCCAATACCAAAGAGTCGGGAACATTTACTAAAGTATACTCCAAAACCAGAGGATTTGCCAGCGCGCTCAATGCAGGATTCATTCACCTCAGCTGTACTACCACTAAGCACTGATTTGCAACTGCAGGATAATTATGTCTCTCATTTGGGTAACGTACGTATGGGCCGTTTAATGGAAGATTTAGACGCTTTTGCAGGTACAAAGTTCACATGATAGTATTTAAATGCAACTTTGCAAATGTGTATTTTTGTCGAAATGTTAAAATTTATTCTTTAACAAATAATTAATTAATTATAAAGAAGGAACTTACGGTTAATTATTATAATTTTCAGTTTGGGTCTGCCATCAGCACGTTAAAGTGCCCACCTTACCCGAGAATGTAAATCTACCATACACTTTCGTTACCATTCTGGTCGACAAGATTACATTCAGCAATTTGGCAACGGATGTCAAGGAAGACATACGTATTTCCGGCCATGTATCTTGGGTAGGACGAAGTTCAATGGAAATTGTTGTTTGGTTGGAACAAAAGTACCAAGGCGTATATAAAAAGATAACACGAGCCCTCTTTCTCATGGCTGCACGCAATGCTACTAATACAGGAGCAGCACCAGTCAATCCCATTGTTCCAGCTACGGAGGAGGAAAAACAAATACTTTCTGGTGGAGAGGCGCGCAAGAAACGCCGTCAATTGTTACAAGCACAATCCATCTTTAAAGTGGAACCGAATGACTTCGAACAAAGTTTAATGTATGATATCTATAAGCGAACAACCCACACTAACACCATGGAGTTGAACAAACGTTGGTTGCCATCTAATGCGCGATGGATGTCTGAATGGAGTACAGTTACAACAATACCGTCGTTCCCAGACAACCGTAATGCGCATAATACGGTGTTTGGTGGTTTTCTAATGCGTTTAGCTTTAGAAAACAGTTGGACCGCTGCTTGCCTCTACTCGGGTTCACGCCCCAAACTAACACATATTTGCGACATAAGCTTTGAGAAACCAGTACCGGTTACATCATTTATAAAATTGACCTCTTACGTTGTATATACCGAAATGAATTATGTACAAATAATGACAATTGCTGATGTCTTGGACACAAGTGGCGGTCAAGTTACTACAAATTTATTCTATAGTACTTATAAAGCTAACGACTCTGTACATGAAATACTACCACGATCCTATCACGAAACTATGTGGTACATTCAGGGCCGACGCAAGTTTAAATATGCCCTAGGATTGGAATAAATTATTTAACAAATCAATAGAATATCCATAAAGATGCTGAGCACGATATTTATTTAAGAATGCTTGTTTATTTATATTTTTGACTGTTATAATGCTTTTTTTTATTTTTACCTAAACATAATTTACTCATTTATGATATTAGAAGCTTTTTATTATTTGTATGTTTATTAATGCGTATGTACGGCGCGTACAAACCGTTACGAATTGTAAAGTGCAATAAATTAATTGAATTTAATTTGTTTACGTTTCATTTATGTGTTGACTGTCGTATATTAGTCATTAGACCATCGCCATTAGAATACAGGCGACCCGAATTTTTATCTGGCTAAGAACTTCGGCAACATTCCTCAAAATTATTTAGGAAATGTGTTCTGCCGCTACAACAACACGACAGAAGAATGATGATTCTGCTTGCAAATATACCCAAGAACTAATCTGAATCTGAGAGCATATCCTTGGCCCAAGATATGATTCCTTTATAAAAATTTGAAATCTCTGCATTTGTAGACACTTTCTAGGGTAGAGCGCTGAATTTATAGATTCACAGTTAAAATTCTTTCCAATAGATTATCGTTGAAAACAAAATATTATTTCCTGACTTCACCTCTACATAATTTATTCCCAAAAAATTCATAACACCTTGTTTTCCAATTTTTAAAAATTGTGTATTTTTTATCTTTTAGTTTGTGTTGACATAAAAATTAAAAAACGGAAATCCTAAAGAAAACCTGAATGTTGTTCCACATTCATACACTTTACCCTAATGCGTTTTTTAGAATCGCAGGCGATGAGGGTATTGCGAAGAGTGCAAAGCGAACATATTTTGCAGATATTTCTTGAAGAATTTGCCTTCTGGGTGTGCCTTGATGGCCTTCAACACGGCAGCATCAACTTCCTTCTGATCCTTCTTGCGTTGTTCGTTGGGAACGAAACGTTCCTTCTTGACAGCGAAGATATCTCCCTCACCAGATTTCTTGTCCTTCTTGATTTTCAAGCGACGGAAATAGGCATCATCCAAGTGTTCTGGTACTTTCAAGTCACCCAAATTGACCTTAGATGAAGTGCCAATAACAAAACGCTGCGAAATGCGACGCAGTGGGCAGGAGTTCAATGCAAATGGACCAGTTACTAACAACAGTCCAGAGCTCAACACCTTCAACAACACAACGCGTTTGCCTTGGTGACGACCAGCCAACAAAATCAACACACGTCCGGGGGTGAGGTTGCGACGAATGTTGCGCTTGTGGTTGCTGAACAAAGCCTTAGCAGAACGCTTCTTCACGAAACGTTTAGTTGGGTAGTTAGCCTTGGGTTTCTTCAGGTATACGGTACGTTCACCACCGTTTTTAGGACCATTGATCTTCTTCACCTTGGTAATGGGCTGTTTGGTTTTGGGAACAATTGGCTGCTTCACATTCTTCAAACGATAGAGAGCACGACGCTTGTACATCTGTAAAAATTAAAAAATAATGTTGAAATACTTTGTATCTCCATAAAAAGTTTATTTATATTTCTAAGGTATGTTGGTACACATGTTGGCAAACAAGCTACACATTTTTCACAATAGATATTCCTCCATTTAACAACGTGAGCACTTCTTTCAAGAATTTTCAAAAATAAAAGTTAAAATGCCAAAAGTCTTAAAATATGCAACGACTGGAAGAAGGTTCACTAGAACAAATATTCCAATTAGAAATCTACCAATGGCGTTCTATAGCACAGATGCACAATTCAGACATCCCCTGCCACAAGCGAGGAGCTAAAACTTTTGATTTCCTTTTCTCAAACACATTTTCACAAATTTTACCTGGCTCTTGGAGTAACGAAGAATTCCTCCACTCAGATATTTGTTCACCGGGTGTTTATGGTTCTTTTTGCCCGTTTTCGCGGATTTTTTTGCATTTTCGACGGGTGCCATCTTGGAAAACACGTGTACACCGCAAAGAAATTAATGTAGAAAGGAAGGTTAGGCGCGACAGTGTTGCCAGATTCGTCAAAAAGTTTGACACATGTCAAATTGGCGGCCATTGTAGTTTCGGAGAAAAGCTCAAAATAAATGCCGCTAGATGGCACTGTAAACCTATTTATTCACAGTAGAATGTAGTTAAAAAATAAATTACTACAATTATTTAGATTTTAAAATTTAGTATGAAAGACTACTAATGTTTATTTTAATATATTTGCTATTTGCTTGTATATTATGTATTTATTTGAAGGTGAATGTGAATTTTGGCTATATTCAAAGATCTTTAAGTAATGAGTTTATTAAAATAGAATTAAAAAACAATTTGAAAATAAATCTAATTTTTACATAAGTATTTTGTGTGAATGTGGTAAAAAATGAAAAATTAAACAAAATAGAGAACCGGAAATATAATTCGATGCCTACATCAATATTCCTTTCCGATGAAGAAAGCTTAATATCACTTTTAGGAGTAAAATAATTGAACATACCACAACTTCAAAAAGCTCAAGGGGCAATTATCAGAAAAACGTGATAATATGTATTAACCCTTATTTGAAGCTGGAGACGGGAGAGACTGGATCAAATTGGAACGAACTTTTAATTTCCACAGTGTGTGCCGTTATTGCATTTCCTAAAGACTTTGCGCTTAGTCACAGAAAATATTTATTTTCATATTCATTAATTGCCGCACGGTTAAAAGGTATAAAAATTCATAAACTGTGTTTGCGCCTTTCAAATTTGTTTTAACTATGACAAACCATTCATGACGACTATTGTTAGACGCACTTGGTATTTGAAAACTATTTTTAGTTTTGTTCTAAAATTAAACATGTTTAAATATTGAAGATTGTGGTGCAAGTCATCACTAAAATATTTATTCATAATATAATATGTGCAAATGTCTATGTATATGAGAATATATGGCTTATTGACATAGGTCAGTCGTTGAGTTTACATGAGAATGTACATACACACAATAAGCATGTGTATGTATATTGAAAATAACATTCTTAAATTGTTAATTAATTAGTGTCAAAAGGAGAGTGAATGACATTCACCTTAACGTTCTGCTTTTGATTTCTCTGTGCTCTGCTCCACCAAATATGCCGGATGATGAGTTCTCAACTTGTGAAAGAATTAAAATTATTTATTTTAGAGAGCCAAATATTTGACTATAATTCTTGGAAAACCACTTGAATAAAATTGTCGCATCGGAATAACGAATATATATGTATATAAGTCAAGTAAGCTGTGTGGTATGCGAATGTTTTCTTATTTATTAATATGCAATTTTAAGGAGAACCTTTACCTATTCACAACCTTTTGTATTTCGTACCAGTGGATC